>NC_048411.1:4289462-4372459 GCF_013103735.1 Etheostoma cragini | reverse complement strand
TCCGCCCCCCCCTCACAGACTCTCACCTCTGACTTGCTTGTAAACACAGACATACAGTATGTAGTACATTTACATTTGCCTCAAAACTGAGTAAATCTTGTACGGGGACTTGCAGGATACCGATAAAACATATTTTCATCTCTTGAGGTAAATGTCAGATTTTGAACTATTTGACTATTTTATTTAGAAGCACGCAACTGAACGGATTGACAGATTGATAGCTTCAATCATTAGCACTGTAGTGTCTGATCAAATGCTATAAATAATTCTGTCTTCATCAGAGGACCACATCTATTCTCCTTGTCTGCTATGCCAGTTGAGAAGCAGTTTCCAATGATATGGGTGTAGTGTAAGTCCCATGCTGGGAATGGAATCCAAAAGAAACCTGATTATTGTTTAACCAACTGCAATGTTTTTAATGGGAAATCATGTTCTGAAAATCCCCTGACAATGCCACCTCCCTACACAGCTTGCTTATATTCACATAAAAGCAGTTCATAACTATAATTTGTCATATCTTAACAGCTGCTTTTTAATTGATAATTTAATGGCAACTATTTTAAACTAATATGATTATATTTGGATAATTCTTTTGAATGGTATATATTTTAACAAAAAGGGCAACCTTATTGGTTCCAGATTCTTAAATGTGAGGATTTTCTGTGTTTCTGTGTTTTAAATAATTACAGACTAAGAACCTTTGGGTTTTGGACTGCCTTTAAATTACACGTGAAATAAATAAGTTGAGAATAACGAACATTAAAAAGAAGAAATAGGCATGACATATTGCCAGGGTTGAGGAGTAGTGAACTACATGTAAACTAAATTTACTACAATTACATTCATGCAGGACAGCTAGGTGAGAAAGGGAGAAGACATGAAGGGAATAGTAACAGGTTGGACTTTAATCATGGACCTCTAAGTACATCTGCGCCTGCTCCACCAAGTGAACCAACCAAGTCACGTTGACCTACATTTTGCAGTAACTACATTCATATTTGGATAGTGTTTTATTGTAGTAAAAAGACCTTTTTTTCCATTGCGTGTGTAGTTAACCAATGAAAGTACTTACACTTGGTGTCTCGACCTCAGACACGAGACTGGCGGACTCAAAAACAGTAGCAGGTAAAGTAAAAGTACAAACAAAGCAAAGCATTCACTTGGAAGATAACAATTTAAAACATAACCTGCTATCACGGAAACAGGGCTGGAAGGTTGCGCAAGATTGTCACACACACTGAACCAGACAAACTGGTGCAAGACAAAGGGACAATTAAGATGAGTTTTTTTCTAGATTGCTCCCTAGGGTGGCTTTGCTGGAGTTCACTTTCTTTTCAGGGTTAAATAATGTGTCTAGCTGGCAAAATAGCTTTCCCAACACTGTATATTTTACAATAGCTTTACATATAGATAGATAGATAGATAGCCTTTATTATTTAGACTCATGGTCCATAACTGTTATATGTTAATGTCAGCTGTATGTGCTCAAGATGCAAATCCACTGGGAAGACCCAGAGGTGCTAGTGCAGTGGTGTGTGTGCAGACACCACCAAGATTTGTTTCCAGGAAAAATCATTGCCAATTACATGCATAGTCAAGTTAAATGCATGCAATGGGTTAGCTCACACTGTTGTGCTATCTAACAGGATGTGCTATCTACTTGATCATATGCGTTGATTTCGGTGGGGACTCTGGGTACGCATACCATTCAGATTTTGTCATAAATCATTGATTGTACCCACAACTTTTTTTGAAAACCTTGAGCTCAATTTAATTAAAAAAAAATTGATGATATATGACAAACTCTTGAGTGCCAGATGCCAAAAAATCTACAAAAATCTCTACCCCACAGGGCAAGCACAGACACAGCCCCTCTGCTGCCACGCCGGCTCACTTTTCTGTTCACAACACTCCAACGGATGGACGCATGTTGTTGCAGTCAGCTCATGGTGTGATATGTTCCTGTGAAAAATACCTGTGTCTTCATACCTGGCAAATAAATAAAGCTGATTCCAAATCTGATTGCATCCAAAATATCTGCCCTGATCAAAGATACTGAACCTGTTACTTTCTATGTTTTAATCTGAATGATCTGTCAGCCCTAAAGCGCAAAAACGTGCTGGATTTGCCGGACTTACAGGGGTCAAGAGAATGATCGCAACCCGTTGGAAACCACCTCATGATTTGTATATTTGTACATGGACCGTTTCCTTTTTGGATGTCATATATATGCCATGTGGAGCTCTCCACGGCTCGCATAAATGGAGGTCCAGGAAAGTCTTTGGACATCCACCTGCCAACCATAATGCAACAGTGATTGCATATAATGTACATGCACACTTTTGGTAGAATAGGGTATCCCAGTTATTTTTTGCAAATGTAAATATCACATCCTGGTTTCAAAAACCTGTACAAGCATTTATCTCAGTTCTGAAAAGCCAAATATCCTTGCAGGACTACCTAGATAGGAGCCGAGATATACCTACTCCAGTTTTCTAAACAGTCCCTGCCATGTGTGTAGCTGTATCGTCAAATCCAGTCACATCGCAGACAGTCAGTAAAACAAAAAATGATAACATAGGATGTATTTAGCATTATTGAATCCTTGAAATCCATGCTGAAGACCTGTGCTGTAGCCGTCTTGCTTCTATCTCGTGTGTTTGGTCCCTTTTGTCTTATGCCGGTCTCCCTGTCAATGCCTCTTGTTTGTGTGTTGGTCTGTGTCTGGTTCTGTGTGTCTTGTTTGTGAGTTGCAGACATTGTTCTTGCTGTTGTGTTTTTGTTGTGTCCCTTTCCTTCCCGTATTTCCTCTCTTTGTTTTGGACTGAAACATTTGATCGAAATTAAGGATTGCTGAAAAAGTGCACTGGGCGTTCATCGGTAGGTGTAGTGTACTTTTCTGTATATTGTCATCTAGTTTTGCACTTTTGCTTATCTGTTTGTTAGAATAAATAATTTTTTTTTTTTTGTTGCAAAAAACAATTATCACTGTTTGTTGGCTATGGCTTCTGAACAGGCTACACAGTGTGAACAGCCATGGCCCGCTTGCCTGGTCCTCCGCTGACTGCTTTTATTGTATTTCACAAAACACAATAGCTGTTCTCCTGAAACTTCTGCAAGCAAAAAGTAAAAAAAAGTAAAAAAATGCAGTCAGTTATGTCAGTTAATAACAACAAAGGCGAAACAGTCAGACATTCAGAATTTTCAAAAGAGAATACACTGGCTTTAGCATTGTTGTCAGAAAACAGTATTTCAGCTTAGCGTGTTACCTTAATATCTGAACATGTGACATATTGTGGTCATTTCTGGGTAAATGCAGTAAATATATTAGTACCTTTAATTTTTCTTGTTTGTCAAATTGTGTTTAGAACGTACAGGCCAATCAGAACAAAATCTGAAAGCCTAATCAAATCCTAATGTTAATGCATATTTTGTGATACAATATGAAGGCCGATGTTAGGTTAAGTTCCCATGACCTAGTTTGGCAGTCAAATGGCGAGTATTTGAAAACAAAAATTCTACATGGAAAATGTGAACTTTCACTGAGATAACAATACCTAATGATGGTTGGGATTTCATGCATAAGGTGCTAAAATGTATCGTTGGAATGTAATGTATGTTTAACTAATCCACTATCACATGACATGATCAGAAATATAATTAAGGTATTTATTTTTCCAGAAAAGGTCTAATCCAGGCACCCGTCTAAATCTATAAATAAAGTAGTGCTTGTTGCAGAGTTTTATTATTTGTATAAATACCACATGCCATGGGTACTTTACAGAATACAACAGTTGATGATATGGACTAATGATGATACCTGTATATCTAGCATACAACCATGGATGTATAATGAGAATCATACAACAGCAGCTTTTTTTCATTTTTTATTAATTAATGTATTCACAGATAAATTTACAAACATTCACATCTCAAAACATAAAGTTATACAGAAAGAAATGGTAACTTATATAATATGGAATCAGGTAACAGAATAATTAAATACCATAAACAAAACTAAGTGACTAATATAAATAAATATAAAAATAAGAATGTAACAAATTTACAAACCTCGTTACTGATATTGACAACAGATGTTCTTAATTAAATAGATTGGAGTACATATCACATATAGTAATAGCTTTCTTGTTTGTTACTACTACTACTACTACTTGTTATGTATGTATATTTTGTGTGCTGCTGTAACACTGTAATTTCCCATTTTTTTTGGGATCAATAAATATCTATCTATCTATCTATCTATCTACTAATTCAAGAGACTCAAAACTACAACAGCAGCTCGCTCCATTCATTCATGACGACAGACGTCTACTAAACCTCAGACGTCATCAGCGCGCGCCTGCTGTGTTGCTCGCGCCATTCCTACAAGCGTGTGTGTTTCCATCTCCCATTACATTAACATTGGCAGAGCAGTAACAGCCGCTGTACAGCACAGATTCTGTTTTTTAACCGTCGTTCTTTTAGGTGAGTCCGGTTTTATATTTCTATTTTAAGACATTTGCTTGAGGAAAGCTGTTATTTAATTTCACGGACACTGTCGGCCCTTGATTTCGCATTAACTAAGTTAAGCTTACTTGCTAGCCCAAAGTTAGCGTTGGTGTTTGGGGTAACGTTTTGCACGATTTGGAAGTTGAACGGTAACCACTTGCATTAGTAAATTTGCTGTTATCTTATTTTAATTATAAATGACACGCGAAAAGGGACACCAAACACGCAATAGTCTATATTGCGATAATTTCAGAGCTATTGAGGTTACATTTTAATCAAAATACATTAATGTAAAGGTAGTTGGCATTACAGTTGTTGCTGTCTTCTGACCTCCTGCCACTCAACTTGTGTTGGTTCTCTCTGCGCTTCAAAAACCAACTAACCCCCTTTATAGACACGTTTTATAGCAGATATGATTGTGCTGATATTGACAGGTATCATAACAGTATTGACATATATCATGCATAAATGCCCGTCGATGCACATAGCTATAACGTTCGTTCATTGTTGTTGTATTGTAGCTATACTTGAGTGAACGAACCTCTCATGTCAACACTGTGTGTTGGGGTCCTATCCAACGTTAGCCAGCTAAATGTCTGGTGTTTTGCATATGCAAGCCCCTGCCGCTAACACTAGCTAGCCTTAACGTTAGTTGTCGAATGCTGGCTGAGTGAACAAATAAGCTAGCGACAGCAAAACTTTATCAGCTAGCTAGCTAGCTTATCACGCAGTATGCAGATAGCATGAACGCTAGCTAACTCTAAGGTTTGATTGATTTGACCAAAGCCACCTTGTTATCCGTCTGGCATTATTACACGATAACAGTTAGTGTTACCTAACACTGTATATTAGCAAGCTAATTTACCTGTAACAACATGTTGCGTATTAACTCATTTATAAAATTACAAATTGTCAATAGCAGGCAGTCAAGTCAAACAAGGTTATTTAGTCGAACCCTAGCGTATGGGGTGGGAGTGGGCGCATGCATTCATTTCAGACCTGGTCAAAACACTGTTTGTAACTGCGACGTGTGCTTTAAATTACAAAACATTCGATGTAAAATCTGACAATGAGCTCTTTATACAGAATACACGTTTATGGGAAAAGCATTGGTGAAAATAATGACATAATAACGGCTGAATTGCATCTAGCTGCTTTGTTTTCAGGGTCTTGGTATTGTGCAGGCTGGCTCACTGTCCCACTGCCATGGCTTACCAAGACACTTAAGACACACAATGGACAATAGAGCCTTTGTTAAGGTTATTAGCAACACCTGCGCTTCTCCTCTATGACAAGTAGAAAGATCTGCAGTGAAAGATGCCTATGCTTTTACAGATATAGTGGACTACACCATCAACAACACCATCTGACCACATTCCAGCTGTATATGGATGCTCCTTCCTCACTTAAAGATGGTTTGACACATTTGTAAAACTGACAGTACCATCATGTGTAGGAATTAAGAGGAGGCTGTTGCAGTTGCACTGGTGGCATTTTCAAAGATTTCTCTTACCGTGAGTAACAAACCTCACCTGAGCAACCTAAATGATCAACTTGGGAGTTTTGCAGTGGTAGTGTCATCCCTGAGAATGCCATGTCAGAGTCTTTAAATAAGACCAGTCCCTGCGTATAACCATGTATTAGCTTAATGTGTAGCACGGACATTGTTGACACATTTGTTAATCTTGACAGTGTCTCAAAATGCTGTACCGCTCAAAGATGTGAACTTAACACTTAGAGATAACTCCTTAATTACATAACAACATTCCCAATGTTTGTTTCTGCCAAGCTGACTGCTTATGCTATGAAGCATGTGGGCAAAAGAAAAGAACTCAGTTGAGAATGGGGCTATCTGCAGAATCTGTGTTGGTCAGAGTTACCAACTATTTTTTGAAGTGTTTGAAAAGTGAAATTTCTAATTTTGCATATGCTGGGAATATCTAAATTCCACTAAAAGCTTTATGCCAAAATAATCATAAAATCTGAGTTTTCCCCAAATTGATAATTGCTTAAACAGCAGGGATTACACTTCAAGGTAGAAACTCTGTACCACTTTTCAATGCAATTTTACAGGACTTATTCATCGTTGCACACTGCGCTTCAATTGGGACTTTTCTCCCTTTTTTTTTATCCAATCAGGGATGATATATCATAAAGGTTAACACACATTGTAACGTGATGCCAAAATCAAAATGAAATGTTTCAAGACATGGTTGAAAGTTTAGCATGCGCACAAGTATCTGGGTTTGAAGTCTCATCCCGGTGTTGATCATATATAGAGTATGGCATTTAGAGGGATCATAGCTTTTTGACCTGTAACACCATTGTGGCAGCGGCAGTCTTTTCAAGCTGTATGGACTATGCTGCAGTAATTGCTGGATTTAACTTCAACATCCAGTAATGGCTGATGGGGGCAAAAATATCTTCTAAAATGACAATGCTAGACTTCCAAATTGATGTCAGCATGTAGATTATAATTCCATCCTATGTTATCATTTTTAGTTTTACTGACTGTCTGCGATGCGACCGGAGTTGACAATACAGCTACATACATGGCAGAGACAGTTTAGAAAACTGGAGTAGGTATATCTCGGCTCCTATCTAGGTAGTCCTGCAAGGATATTTGGCTTTTCCGAACTGAGATAAATGCTTGTAAAGGTTTCTGAAACCAGGATGTGATGGTTACATTCGCAAAAAAATAACTGGGATACCCTATTCTACCAAAATACAAGTGTGCATGTACATTAAATGCAATCACTGTTGCATTATGGTTGGCAGGTGGATATTTATCACCAATGTTTCATGTGGAAAATGGTCCCTGTGATTTGTGATGGCCCCCAGATAATGAACTGCCCTTCATCAAGAGTAGACTGGCACTACTTCTGCTAAATTCACACCATAAATCAGAATAAAACCAAGTAGATACAACCTTCCTAATGGATTTGTTACTGGATTTAGAATTCAGGGGTTGTTTAGTAAAATAATGTCTCTTGTAATGTGAGAACCGGTTTAGACAAAGCACTGCTACTGTATTTTTGTGTAGAGAGGGCATTCATTACAAATGCAAATTACGGAAGAATTTTGATGCTGGTAATTTGTTTCTGGGCTGTAGATGGCAGCCTTGCTCAGTAGTTCTCCCCACTCTGATCAAAACTTACTTATGAAAGCTCACTTCAACTACATTACTTCTGCTGGTGTTAAATATTCCCCTCACAGTCAGTCAGAATGAATTCCTTGCTGACATAATTTGGATGTTTTTTGTCAAGAAGTTCTTACATAGTTTGTATTTGGAATGTACTGCTTCTTATAGTCTTTGACTGCAATATCTTGATATGATTCGTTGACGGACTTAGATAATGCATTTCTTCTATTGTAGTTTTTAATCTTGTGCAACTATCGGAAATGCACTCCACGCCGAGGAAGAACCGAAGTTTGCTATGTTTGGGAGAAAACTAAACAACCGTGTTCATTTTTTTCCCTCTGATAAACTATTATTGATAAAGTCTTCTGGAGATGGTGAGATATAACCCCCATAAGGAATGATTCACGACCCCAAAGTAGGTCTGGTTAGCTTTTTTATTCTATCTTAGAATCCCTATTTTGAGGCACAGAGGCAATGGACTCAGGTACTTTTGAAACTGAAACACCCTGTTGGACCTGTGAAGCTTGAGTGTTTGAATAATATCTGGGACATAGAAGAGCTCTTTGCATGGTGAAGATGACTGCCAGTGTGTCTGCCAGGTGTGCTTTCCTTTATTCAGAAGGATTTGTTTCTCTCTCAGTGTGTTTGACAACGTTTTCAGCACCATTTGATCTATATTAAAATGGGTGAGAAAGGGATAAAGCAAAAAGGGAAGATTCCTTGTTGTTCTGACATTTTTGTAGATGTAATTTGACTGCTTCAGCTTCCAGTTGATGTTTTATTTGGCTGTTTTTCCCTGTGGTGAAACTATTTTAAAATGTTTTTTTTCAGTCAGAACATTTTACAACAAGAGCAATGAAATTCTTCTTTTCTCGGTTTCTTCCTCCTCCCCCCTCCCTTCTCGTCTTCCCCTGCAGATATATATCCAGCCATGGATATGGACGGTGCCAGTTCAGTGGTGCTGCAGGCCTTAACCCAAGCTACCAGTCAGGACACAGCTGTGCTGAAACCTGCGGAGGAGCAGCTCCGACAGTGGGAGACTCAGCCAGGTTTCTACTCCGTCCTCCTGGTGAGGGCTGGTGTCCAATAATTGGGATACAAATGCTGGAGTGAAAACTTTATTGAATGTGGTGTGTCTTACAAAAAAGCAGGGCGATGTTTGGTTTGTGCACATTTCTGACCGAAATTTTAAGTAAGTTCAAAATATTTAAGAAACTTAATTCGAACCGTAGGAGAGTGTGTCTTTGTGATCAGTTGTTTGAAGGAAGGATTAAATAATAATACATCTGCATAACAAAAGCAGATTGAGAGGTTATATATTTCATAGATAGATTAGGAAAGATATGAGGTAAGGAAACAGGTAAAAAAGGCCAGTGTCCTCTGCCCTGACCAGCACCTAACTTTTGGTTTATATTCATCACAAAGCCGATGTTGATCCTTAAAGGAACACTCAGGCATTTCAGGAAATGTGTCTGTTTACTGTCTTAGTCAGGCGTAAATGAGATGATGGAATTAACTTTCATTCAATAGAGAGGATGTGTTCTGCCTAGCTTAGCACAAAGACCTATCCCATGCACAGGAAAATAGATATATAGTTTTCTATATTTTTGTCCTTGCTTTTGTCCTTTGCTTGAATACATTGTGGAAAAGGGAGACAATAGACAATGCAACATCCCTCTTAAGTCAAATTTATGTCTTACAAGGCACATTTTCAGCACCCTATCCACAACACTAATGTGGCTTATGTAGCATTTTATTCGTCTGACCTGTCTAGCTAATTATCTGATCACAGCACACAGTATTGATTTAAAATGTGCTATATAAGGGCTTTTTGTGCCTGCCTTCAGACGATAACAAAGTCTAACTTCTAGTTTTGTGTTGTTGGAGACACCCGTGGTTTCACATTTCAGAAGTTGTTCTTTGAAAAAATTGGGTTTGTGCTTCATTTTGTGTTGCTGCCTGTGCTGCCATGTTTCATATCAATTAAGCGAAAGGTGCACAGGGGACACTGTGCACCTGTGAGAATTATGTCTCTGTACATTATGAGGGACAGCATCAATAAATCAAATGTTAGCCAGCTAAATTCCAGTTGCCCTGATGCATCTAGGGGCAGTGGACAGATGTCTACTTTAGACATCTGTCTGGCATTACTGAAGACACTTTTCATAGCCCTGCTAATGGCCTTCCATTCCCTTGATGCGGAACAGAAGCTGTTTTATATCAGTCTTAAAGCAAAAATAAAACCTGCTAATCGTGTTTGTTCCTACATCTTCTAAACCTGAAAATACGGGAGCCAAGATTCACATTTATGTGATTACTGTGCTGTTCTTTATGGAGCTCCTGCCTTTGCAGTGAGTAGGAGAATGACTTTGAGAACACTGTGACAGTACTCAGCCAGATTTTCCAGGGTTATGGCTACATTTTACAGATCAGAGATGTAAGCACTTGTAAGATAATAAAACTACAGAAGCGTGTTTCCAACTTAAACACTAGGTAACAAAGTCAGTGTGCCCTATTTTAAAGGAGGCACTCCTTAAAGTGGGGCTTGATTGCATCGCAGTTCTGCATCCTTATTCTTCAGTATTGTCTGAGTAGTTTTCTCTTGTAAAATCTGAGCTGTCACGCTTCGTCAAACTGAGTCTGGTCTTAAATTAAAATTTTAGTTAAACAATGTTAGCTAAGCGTTTTTTTCCACTCCCATAGAATATCTTCAACAACCACATGCTCGACGTGAACGTCAGGTGGCTGGCTGTGCTGTACTTCAAAAATGGCATTGACAGATACTGGAGGAGAGTAGCGCCTCAGTAAGTGAATGATTGTCTCATGTTCTCTATTGCTGTCAGCCTTGCTCTCCCACTTTTCCATTTTAGGCTTTTCTTTTCAACTGTCTCATCACACTTTTATTTACTTTTCCTCTCTCTATTCATCAGTCTTAATCTCTTTGCCTGTTTTTGAGGCTTTGTCATTCTCAGATTTTTTTTTTTGGCACAGATTTGTTGCTGTATTTTTCTGTTTTGTTCCTAGTCCTCATTGCCTCCATTTTCCCCCATTGTCTTTTCTTTTACCAGGTATTGCTTCCGTCTGCAGTTCTTCCTCCACCGCTTTTCACAGCGTTCTTCTGTCTCATTTTTACCTTCTATCCTGATTATTCCTGTAATTGTGCTCTGCTTTTATACTTGGTTTATTCCTTTGTTGTTGTTTTTTTTTGTCTGGTAGTAGATTGGCTTTGAACATTACAAATCCCACGGTCTGTCTTTGGGAACCTGACTAGCTGGTTTTTCTTATATTCTCAGGACAGTTGTTGGCTTGATGTGTTTAGGTATCTATCTCTTTGGTCACTTCAAAATATTGCTATTCTCTCCTTTCTTTAAAGTTGTCTCCTCTTACTAAAGGTTTTCTACTCTTGTCACTAGCACAATAAACTGAATTCCATTTTATAGAGTACTGTGCAAGGGCTTTGGGTCCTTGGGCCATTTATGTGATTACCTTTGGACCATTGCCATTAATCCCATAGTTGGATACTACGTGTTGTCACTATTCAAAGCTTAGGCCACATTACATAGTATTTTTATCATTACCGGTAATAACAGTAATGTATCACCACTAAGATTAGTTTGAGTTCAGAAAAATACACGAGGAAACAATGAATCTAACATGCTGAAATATTGTTAAAACCCTTAGACTTGCATGTTGAATTCTTGGGTACAATTTGACTTTTATTTCTGTGAGAAACTGGCCAAATATAGATAAGTAAGTAACATTTACAAGGAGTTTGCCTTTATGGTTGGTCCATAGATAAACATGCTGAACATTAATATGAAATGAAACAAATAAATTAGTTTTTTGATCAATGCAAAATCTCTGCATAATGCATCGCTCCCTCAATGAGCAAGAACCAACCAGCCATCTCTTTGGTACTACGGTTTTATTTGTCTGGCTTTTGATTTAAAGTTGTAAGGAGAAATCGGTCAACGAGTAGTAGAATATACGGACTCAATATGCCTTTTGCCAGACATTTTGACACGTCAAGGCTGAAACAGCCCATGTAACTAATGTTGTAAAAGAAATGGTGGGATTCAGTTGTGGTTGGTTGTCAGGTCCACAGTCCTAGTATTGTGGATGCTGGCCTTGTGGCATGGCAGAACGGCTCATTTTAAATGTAATGGAGCCATCACTAATGCTGTTAGTTCCCCCTGTGCTTTTTTTTTTGACGAGTGAAAAGCCCCGCTCTGAAAAAAGTCAATTCCTTTTTCATAACTTGGAAAAAGTTCCCTCTTATGCCTTTTTTATTAATGCTATCAGAACTGAACGTAGTGTAGGCCCGCCATTTTCCCCATAATGCAAGACTTATACAATTGAAATGTATTTTTATTTATTATAAATAACAATCAAACATTTTTCATGAAAGAAAATAACCTAAAAAACCACAGAGTCAGTGAGTGTTTCTGTCACAGCTTCACCTACCTCAAAGAGAAGGGAAAGGTCTAAAGAGGTCAACACTCTGTACACTTATCGTAGAGCCCAACCAAGACCGGATACCAATATGAATATTTGGTTATTTAAAAATCCGATATGGCGATATAGTAGCCGATATTTATTTAAAAAATACATTTCGGAAACGCGTTACAAAACAAACAGATTTCCCTAACATTAGTGATTTGTAGTTATTTATGAGTTCTCACTAAATTAACATGATGATATTTTTTTATTGTCACAACAGAACAGAGGAACATCCAAATATATAAAATTTCTGATAAATAAAATGTATAAAATGCAAACTTAAAGTCTTTAACAAAAAACATTAACAAAAAGACCAATCAGCAACATTGTAGAGCGTTACTCTGATGAAAGAATATTTATAAAAAATCGGGAAATGCCTAATATTGGCTGATAATATTGGCCCGCCGATACATTGGTCAGGCTCTAACTTGTGATATAAAAATGTATTGTCAGACCAGAGCAGATCAGAATCATCATGATGATGACCTCGATGAAGGCCACAAGCAGGAAGCGCGTTTGACAATATACGCTGCGAGCCGGATTAGACCCTAGAGTTCCCAGAATTAACCAGACACATTTTTTCTGTGGGCAGTCAGGTGTTAAATTGTTGCATTAATTTTCAGCTCAGAAAGGTACAGGTTAAAAAACACAATTATTAAAACTGACATTTTTGAAAGTCTCAGGTCAATTAGTAATCCTTTCTATAAATTGTGGATCAGTGATGAGGTGTACCTCGAAGCAGTTTCTGTCTGACAGTTTTCAGTTTCACCGGAACAATTGCCCTGCAACCGAGAAAACATTCATTAAAGTAATGATTTGCTTTTTTTCCTTTGCATTTTGTTTGAATGTATTTTTATTTTATTTTATATGAGGCACATACACCTTGACTTTTCACTGTTGTGAGAGGCCTCCCGAAAACGTTTGTTTTTGCAAATATAATGTGCCATAGTTTGACATTGGAATTTAGTTTTTTGTGCATACAAGCATGCCCAGCCTACACAAGCTTACAAGACACCGCAAGTTTATATAAGCCAGGTCCAGAATGCATGCATTTGCATAATTTTAAAACAAATCCTGACAGGCATGCTTATTCCTGTTCTTTTTCCCTGAAAGGCTTTTTAAATACTTATTGCATTGCTTTGAATGTCCTGAAAAAAGAGGGACATATCTCACAGAGTAAAAACAAAATGCATCCTGTAAAAGTAATGTGATAGTTGAAATAAAGAATCAAAGCAATTTACTGCAGAACATATAAACTATAAAATAGGGCTGGGCAATGTATCAATATTATTTCAATATCGCGATATGAGACTAGATATTGTCTTAGACTTTGGATATATGGAAATACTGTCATATGGGAAGTTTTGTCTTTTCCTGGTTTTAAAGGCTTTATTACAGTAAAGTGATGTCATTCTCTGAACTTACCAGACTGTTCTAGCTGTTCTATTATTTACCTTTACCCACTAAGTCATTAAATCATTTCTGGAGAATATTTATCGAAAATCATTGTGTAAATAACATTTTGTTAAAGCAAATATAGTTCATACAATGTCATCGCTATATTGACATTGAGGTAGTTGGTCAAGAATATAGTGATTTTTGATTTTCTCAATATCGCCCAGCCGTACTATAAAGTTGTTACTACCTGTTGTGTATTTTAAAAACTTAAATGACCCTTCAGAGCAAGCAGAAGTAGATCTGAATGAGAGATTTCTATTGGATAAATAACCTCAATTTAGCTTATTTTTCAAACTAAATCTGCTTTTGTTCTGTATTAAATATTTTTTAAACAGTCAACTGAAAAACTGCCCAAGCAGAGACATCTTACTTAGGTGATCCAAAACATTTAGACAACCTACCTTGGATTAAGATGAACTATGTTTTGTATTTACTGTAGGTTTTAAAATGTATCCCCACCAACAAATGATGTGGGCAAGCCCTGCATTTTAGCAGGTCAGAGGCTAACGCTGCCTGACTTATTTATTTTCTTGGGCTGGAACTCTGGCCAATTTTCAAGTCATAGCTCACACACGGGCTGAACATTGGGCCTATATGCCAATATAGTTATTCCAGATTATATAGGATATGATTTAGACATTCAATAAATCAAAAGAAACTATGAAATGTGCTGTGCTGGTGTAAACACAAGACAATGCTACCGCCACTGTTGAGACTGGCTCGCACGGTGCTTCGTGTCCCCTCAGCCACTGCGAGCGAGTCTTCAGCACAGCTGAAAGTTCTTGAAGACAGGAGGACTGGACTGAAACCCTAATTGGTTTTATTGTCACAACAGAACAGAGGAACATAAAAATATATTAAAGTTCTGGTAAATAAAATGTAAAGAAATTCAAACATCAGATATGAAAAGTAAAAAATCAGTGTTGCAAACAGGGTGGACAGACTATGAAAAGCCAACACTCAAAACATGGTTGACAGTCCGTTTTTTCAACCATTTATTTGTCAGTGCTTAATATCTATGAATTTTATAGTAGGAAACTAAATTGATCATACATGCACAGGACTTACTGAGAAATCCAGAGAGTATTTTGTGGAGCTGATTAATAGTTATATATTTATAATAGCTAGTTAATTAATAGTCTTAATTAGCTTTGTATCAACTTATTTGGCTATGGCTTGAATGAAGTCGACATTTATTAATATGAAAAAGTTACGCACTAAAGCTTTAACATTAGTCATAAAACAACCAACATTAACAAACAAAGTAATGCTCCAAACAGTGTTCTAAATGAAGATAATGAAGAAATTTAAAATAACCACTTTTCCATTTGAACAAAACTGAAATATTTGAATGGCTGCAGCAGTAGTGTAGGCTGTGTGATTGGGAGGAGGTCAAAACAAATTAGGCTCGGTTCAGGACTGGGCTAGGGCCTCGATTTTGGGCCTGTGAAGGCCTCTAGTCTCCCTATTATATCGGGATAACTTTACTCTGAATTGTCTCGTGCCTTTCTTGATTTTCTTTTTCGGCCAGTCATTTTTGGTTTCTTTGGCTTACAAATACGCAACATGGCTAAAATGGTCTTTCTGCACTTCAAATCCCTGAATGTCAGAAACGTGCTATGTTGGCAGGTCAGACAGCTGCTAAGAAAATGATCGCAGGACGCTGGAAGCCCCCTCACACTTTGTCCATCAGAGAATGGGTTCTAACTTTGATCGATGTCACATATGTATATGGAGCTGTCGACAGCCCATGTTAATGGGGCCAATTAGGCCAATGTGAACATTTGGCTCACAGTGGTTGAAGCATTAAAGGGCTCGTTCTGATCCTTGGGGTCCGTTGTGTATCTGATCTACTTTAATAAATATTATTTATGTAATCCATATTAATTGTTGCTCTAGTCCCTATTTGCGTTTCCCCCCCCTTTTTTCTCTTTTTTTATTTATGTATTTATTCTTTTTCTCTTTGTTTTGGCTGCTGTGTTTCATTCTATTTCCATTCTCTTTATCCATGTATATTTGTGTATGTGTGTGTGTGTGGGGGGGGGGGGGGGGGGGGGGGGGGGGGGGATTGATGTTTCTGTATGTTCATCACTATTGAGTTTTTCTGTGAAAATAGAATACAAATTTGATCAAAAAATAAATACAAAACAATGCATATAATCTCCCATCCCATATTTTATTCAAACTTGCCTCACTCCCAGAATATGTTTGCTGTAAATCTTGTTTCACTAATTCACACTCTCCCCAGTAGTAATTTGTCTTCCACCCATACCTCCTCTCTGCCGAAGGTTACTGCATGATTTATTCCTCACTCTTCCTCACATCAAACACCCTCCCGCTCCGTCTAGCTTCAGCAGCAGTTGAATTTGGCCGAACAGGCTAAATTATGGCACACACATCCCTTCTCTGTTTGAGTTGGGAGAGAGCAGGTTTATCCAAAGCTTACTGATTAAATCAGGCAGCTGGAATGTCCTGCACTATAGTGTTATAAAGAGATTTAATTGATCCCACGACAACTTGGCAGAGAAATGTGATATTTGACCTATCTTCCCCATTTTAAAGTACGAGATATGCAAACCCAGAATCTGAAATTAAATTCTAAGGAGTTTCTTAGAATGTGAGCTACATTTCAACAATGCTATATTATTATAGTGTGAAATGGTGGCTCAGAGAGGGTGAGAGGTGTCCTTCTTGTAACCACACACATTGATGTGTGTGTATTGCATTGTTGCATTTTTAATTTTCTTTATCAACTCCAGATATTATTAGATATCACTAGATGTTCCTCTTGCTCTTAATTCTTTCTTGACCCTCGTACCTATTCTGAACATCTCACTGGTTTGTTCACAGTGCTTTATCAGAAGAGGAGAAGACATCATTGCGTGCTGGCCTCATCACAAACTTCAATGAGCCTGTCAATCAGGTTAGTGAAAAGATGGGACGTCCTATTCAACTTTATAAACTGATACAGTGTGGTAGTTAAGATGACTTGGTACAACACCAGAACATGTTCAAAGCACATAACACTTTTTGCAAGTCTATTTCACTTGTGTTTTAAAAAAAAGTTTTTGCTAGGTTGTACTGTAATGATTAAATGCTGCTATGAAAATATACTTCCAGAAGCTTTTAAGTGAAATGGGTTCCCCTTCATAATGAACACTAGATTTGCAATAGTTGTTATCAATGTTACATTAGTGTTAGGGATTATTTATATTGCCCAAAATCACAAATTTGCCTCAAAGGGCTTTACAATTTAAACAGCATATGACACTTAATTAATGTAACCCGTTTGTTATAGGTCAAACTTTAGATGTTGTAGTAGTTTGGCTTAAGCATGCAAGTGCACTCCACTATAATTGGACCTGAACTGATGTCAAGTGAGGGAGAGAGAATAATCCTTTAGAAGCCCAGTTGTTATCAGTAATAAAATGGTGTGAAGGCAGGTGTTGGGAAATACATTGGTATCTCAACCACTTGTTTTCGGATGGCATCTAAGATCAGACCAGCTGTTCCATCCAAACAAAAGAGGGAATTGTTTCCAACTTCTATTCTTGTCTTTAGGAGGTAAAGATAAGTTTTTCCATTAGGAAAATTAAAGGGTTTGTACCCAGCGCTAGCATTGAGAAGGCTGTTATTTCACATTTAGAACCACAATGTGTAAAGGTGTGTTTTAGCAATGAGTTTTTCAGGCTGTCTATCGGAATACATTATAGCGGCATCAAACACCATCCTGTTACGATCCCGACTGCTCTGTATCGCCGGTGGGCCCTTGATTGATGCTCCGGCATTGACGCAAACATTGGACCAACTAGGCCCCATCCTTTCCAAATACACAGCAAGTGTATTTAGGGACATGGTTTACATTTTGCCTTTCAGTCTGGCTGTAATGACATTCTCTGACAACAAAAAACAAACAACATCAGTGAACCAGCCACCAACCTCACCAAATTTATTTAATTGAGCTTTAGTGACAATCTTCCATTTTTAAACTGTAGATGCATGTATGCCAAAAATGACAAGCCCGGTTACTACAAACATGCAAAAGTTCAACTTTCCCAAATTGGTCTAAATGGGCTTAAGCAATGAATATAAGTTGATGTTACACAGTTAAATAATAAGGTTAGAAAGGACAATTAAAGACATTCATTGTGCATATTGGGACTTTAATGGAGGGTCAAAAAGGTTGCTATACAGTTCTCAGGGGTATGCTGCAACACCCTAACAATTCAGAAGCAAACGGTGTGTGACACATCAGTCTGAAGGGACATGGCAGTTGGCCCTGAATGTTAGCCATCCATCCTGCTTTCTACAGCTTGTGTATCCCCGAGGAACGGCCCTCCATTGAATCCATTTAAACATTATATGTTATGTGCCAGTCACTGCCCCTCCTTGTCTTATCAATCAGGGTTGTGTGTGACTTTTAGAATAAGAAGTAGAAGACCTACTTTATTTTCCTGCAAGGTGAAATTATTTTAAACTCTGGTGGTGTAACACAATACACGCAGGCTCAAATATGCACAAACAGGACCTTATGCATGCACTAATGGAGTGCTGTCAGAAGGGCTGCCCATTAAAGGTGCCTAGTTTAGTTGGGGTGGTGACTTGCACAAGGCATTGGCATTGCCCAGGAAGAGAACTGGCACCTCTCCAGCCGAGCCATGTCCCTACCAAATGAGCTAACACCACCGAGAATTAGTGTTCTGTGGGCAGTTTACATAAAAAAGCTTCTGTAATCCAGGCACATTTTAATGCCCTCACCTTGCTCTACAAAACCTAATAACTTATTGATACTTGGAAATTAAATTTAGATGCACACTGATTATTTATTTACTTAGTTAAATTGAATGTAAAAGGCATAAAGGTGTTTTTATCAAAGCATGCATTCTATAGCAATAATGCAATCCATTCCTAATAACAATAATGGGGATCAAAACAAGTTACAAGGTAACTGTCTGATTTCTACGGTTGTTACAGGACCATCAACTTTGTTTACTCTGAAGATCACTCTAAGAAGGTGATTTCACAAGCATATTTAAGGCTAAAGCATGGAATGACTAGAAAATAAAAATCTCAGTACACAAAACATTTCATTAAAATTCATGTGTGACAAATACTGTAAATGTCAAAATCTAACAAAGTCATATTTATATGTATATCATCTTTTTAAATCCTGCATGGAAATGTACATAAAAACATTTTGCATTGATAATCCTTTCTGGAATTCCATCGTTGGCCTCGGAATCGAATCGTGAGGTGCCCAGAGATCCCCCCCATTACTTAATCTGTGTGACTGATTCTGATATAAGGTGATCCACAATGTGGGTACATGACATCAAGGACAATTTTTACCAAGCTAGCATTGCTGTTTATGTTAAGCCTCAGGTCATTTTTCTCTCTCTGTGCTTTTCCAACAGATAGCGACCCAGATTGCAGTACTGATAGCCAAGGTGGCCCGTCTGGACTGCCCCAGGCAATGGCCAGAGCTCATTCCCATTCTTCTCGAGTTCGTGAAGGGTCAGGATGGCTTGCAGCAGCACAGGGCACTGCTAACCTTCTATCACGTCACCAAAACCCTCGCGTCCAAACGTCTGGCGCAGGACAGACGACTTTTCCAGGATGTAAGTCGACAGTTTTAGCCTTTTGTCAGATGTCTCCACTCTCAGATTGTAAGAGGTAGTACTTATCCATAGTCACTGTACCACTAGATGGAAATCAGCACGCCCCTAGTTTAGGAAAGCAGACCCGACTCCCGTCGTGGAAGCTATGCAATGTACTGCTGGAGAATGGACCGCACAGCAAAACTTATTTTAGCCACCTAAAAAAGACCACCCCAAAAAAACTTTTTTTTTTTTAATCTCATTGCTTGTCATTTTTGTTCAACTCTGTCGGCTGAACTTTGCAGCTTTGCTCTCTTCTTTCTTTTCTTGCATTTTGCCCTCTGACTTTGTCATGTTCCTTCTTTTTTTTCTTCTCCCTTTTGCCGCAACACCTTTTGAATAGATGAATACTAAGATTTTCTTGGGAGTTGCAGGTCTTTTAGTTTCACGCTTTGCCTGTAGGAGATGCTGTTTAACTGCTGTGTGAGACGTGTCAAATTGAAGCTCCATGTCAGCCAGATTCTCTTTGCATGCATGTGTGTATGTTGTCATATGTCTGAAGCAAGATTGACGTTTTTAGGAATTGATTTGATGTGTTGATAGTTGTGTGTGTAAGAGATTGAGTTAGGAGGGTTGTTTTGTGTGTTATTAAATTACTGTTTCTTTCAAAGAGGTAATGAATCCATGGTTTAAAGAAACAATACTTTAAGAGAACTAGTCAGGAAGAGAAGGGATTTAGAGGAATGAGATATCAAACAGACCAAAAGAAAGACGGCCGAGGGAGAATTAGAGTGACAGAGACACACCAGTGGACATCAAAGGCAGTGGCAGAAACCAAATAGTTGGACGCGTGCAGAAGCATCCTCTACGCCAAAATGTGCGCCCTTAGGCAATACGGGGAACAAAGGCAGTCTGAGCCTCATTAAACAGTCCACTTTTTAAATGATGCAATGATGACTTTGATGCTAAATGCTTTCCTAAACGGTACCTTTGATATGTATTCACAGAAATGTATCAGCATTGGACAGCAAGTATCTCCATTTCTAAGCTCCCTCTTTTACCCTTTATTCACACTGTTTTTTTGTCACCCTTTTTAGCACAGACATAATGTGTACAAGTACTGTTACGTACGTGTAGGTGTTTTGGGTGTCTGCTTTGACGGCAGTACATTTCCTAGCTCTTTGCTTTACTGGCCCGCTTGCTGACGCTTTTACAGGTTTTATGTTTCTGCGGGGCTCTACGCAGAAACCTAGCATATCTCTTTAAGAGAATAACAGAGCCGACATGTGTGAATGCGTGGGGAGTGTGTGGTAGAGCGAATGAGAGAGTGACAGGGATTGCTTCGAAGATGAAGAAACAAAGTGTTTCCCCTGTGCTTCCTCACCACTGTCGGAAAGCTGTATTAGGGAAAGTTTACTCTCTTCTTGATTCCATGTTTTATTATGGAAAAGGTAGTCTCTCATTACCAGGCCGTCCTCCACAGCGCTGCGGAAGAAGGTCTGGCTAGTCCACACAGCGTTCTGGGTTTGGAGAAAATCGTGCTCTGGTTTATTGCTATTTCTTTAAACCAATAACAATCGTCCTTGGGCAGTGCTAAATGTTGGATGGAGCCGCTGCAAAATAGCCTTAGGGAAGGAACTGGTTTTTGTGGAACATGTGTACGTTCAATGGTTGTTTTAGTCTTGCAGATAACTGATAACTCAGATTCTACAGATAGTCTAGCTAGGATTCTTGATTACCCTGCAGAGATCTGAGGACCAGCTAACCATAGTCCTCAAAAGTCAATCAGAGTTTAAAATTACAACACAAAGAAAGCGTAAGGTAACGAACATCCAGCTGAAAAGAGTGACATCCGACAGCTCCGGAGCAATCCTGAATGTGGAACGTTGTGGATATAAACTTTGGAGAAGGAAAATCTGGAAATGAGTAGAAGAAAATGAAACACTACCAAGCCGTGTTCAAGCGGAACCATCACAGTTGTTGTGTTCTCTGTCGCTGCAACGTGTTTCAAATGTTGAATACAAAATCTGTTTGAAACTGCAAATTTGAGATTTAAAATGATTTATAATTCATAATATAATATAAAATGAAAATGTTAATGCTAAGCAAGAGGAAAAATAATAAATTAAAAACCATTCATCTCAAAAATGGAACCATGAGCTGGCACCATAAGTAGTCAGTTCCTGAGAAAGGCTTCACATTGCTGTGGTGCATAATGCAGTTGTACAATTGAAATTATATTATTGAGTAATACTCTTATTGCCACCAAACGGAATGAGTATGCAGTCTCAATCTTTCAATTGA
The DNA here is from genome assembly GCF_013103735.1 of Etheostoma cragini. NCBI lineage: Eukaryota > Metazoa > Chordata > Actinopteri > Perciformes > Percidae > Etheostoma > Etheostoma cragini. Next base: position 4,350,949 of record NC_048411.1, on the reverse strand, counting down.
TGGATAATACTGTTCAAGCAGTAGCATGGAAAACAAGATTACACATCAAAATTAATTTAAAAGTCAGGGACACGTCAAAGTAGTTCTCAGCAAGTCTGTCAAGCCTGACTCCGACAGGCTGATTGGTGTCAGTTGCTGTCATCATCCGTTGTTTATACTGTATATCTGGTGTTCCCCAGAGGCTAGTAGCAGGTTTACTATATTATTTAAACACACAGTTTTGTTACTTTACTGACTTTACCAACACAAAACACCCCTTGAAAACACACAGAGATTCGACAATACATATATTTACACCCTTACAGAATCTGCTGAAGAATGTTTGTGCTTCAGATTAGTATTGTATTCATGAATCTTCAACCCAGATCACCAACATTTTTTGGTGTTTGGACTTTCATATACAATATATACATGACATATATTAGCTATATTAGCATATATTCATAGACTTTCTATACATGAGACTGCATTATTGTAACAAAGAGTGCTGTCTGATAATACTACACTGTAGTGTGTTTTCTTTAAAAAGGTAATAATTGAATGCATATTGCATTTTCTATAATAAAACACAAAGTGATAAAGATGTTTAGAGTTACCACATTTTTTTTTTTAATACTCTTTTATTAGAAAATGCCATCTTAAATTTCTAAAACCTTGTGGGATAGCACTTTTGTAAAGACACTGCATTGGGGTGTTGACCTTGTTTGCTTTTTGGGACTTTAGTTTAGAGAGAATGAGGCAGGTGATGGACAGCATCTGTCTTTGCGCTTTTGAGTAGCAATGTAGGAGCAATATCCCATCGGATGGGTATTCACAAGCAGATCGTCAAATGAAATGAACTGCACTTTTTATGGACGACTTTGGGTCTCTAGTTCTTCCTCCTGGAATAGGGAATCAGCTAGCAGATATGGAAAGAAAATGTGCTCCTCTGTTGTATCCGATTGCAGTTGGGAAAAGGAACAGACCCATGCATATGCCCAGATATTCAGATACCGATAATGCAAGTACAGAGCTTACAGACAGATGGAGGGCCATGATACATCACAAAAGTCATTAATTGGAATTCAGATGGTTCCCCAATCTCCAGCAGTCAGCTCAATAACAGACTGCTTTGCTTTGTGTGGCTGACTACTTTAAAAATATCACATTAGAGCCTTAACTGACATACTTTTGGTTATCAGGAGTGGGGACTGAGGCTGTCAATTCACTTATATGAAGTTGCATGTTATGGAGCTGGAAGCTGTTGTCAGGGGACACCGGCAGTTTATTGTGAAGGTTACGTTTTCAGGTGTGGCGAGCAGTGGCTGTAGTTCTTTATTTGCTGTTTCATAATGATTTTCCGTGCAGTGTCACCTGGGGCCTTGATTGATTGTAGTCTGGCTCAGTAATTTGCATCAAGCTTTGAAAAGCGTCACTTTTTCAAAGGTGGTGTTATTGAAAGACTTATTTTCATGTGGGGCATTGCCTTAACCAGGGTGCAGACATTTCTTATATTTAGCCACTATGTTTGAATAGTAACTGAAATCTACTGTTTATCTGTTTCACTTTATTCATTTTATGAAAACACTGACCAAAGCATAGTCCAAAGCTAATTATTGTGCCTTAGCAGAATTATATTATCTGAACTACTGGTCCAGACTACACAATACACAGTTGATGGGACTGAGAGTACTTTTTGTCTACATTTTGATGGTCTTGTTTGGCCTCTAAAGGAAAATGCCTTCATGGAAGAAAATGTAATTGGTTTGGGCCCTGTGTTATGGCAGGGACTGTAATAGGAAGTTAATTTAGAGCTAAATTAGACCTGTGACTTGGATGTCCCTCTTTGCCCCTTTTTGTTTGTTCTGTGTGAGTGTAGTTTGCACACGTTAAACTGGTGCGCAGAAACATTTGGGATTCATGTGTTCACAATAATGATCTTGGCCTTTTGTTGAATATGTGAGGCAAAATTGTTTGTGTGATTGACTCCACTGTTTATGTGTATGTTGGCAGCTGGCGTCTGGAATCTACAGCTTTGCATGTTCCCTGTGGAGCCATCACACCGACTGCTTCCTCCAGCAGATCTATGCCAGAGATGAGGCTGGAGCGCTCAGCTCACTGGAGAGGACGCTGCTCTCTCTTAAAGGTAGCAACATTTTGCATACATGCAAACTCAGTCATGCCTTTACACACACGACACAACTGTATTCACATGGAAAGAGGTGCAGAGATCTATAAATACAAAATAGTGAATACCTTGGCATAAAACACCTGAATGCACATCGCATTGCATTATCACATGATTCCACGTATTGAAATACACTTAATGAACCCTCTGGGGTTGAGAGCTCCACCGCCCTAGCTCAGCAGCACAAAACTAAATGTCATGTATTAAAATTAATAGCTGCAAGTTTTTATCATAAGCGTGGCAAAAGTATTGACATAAACCTTATACTTTCCACTTTCCAATGTGTCCCTGCCAATTGGTTTTTATTTTTAAAATTACGTGAATTAGATGAGAAATAAACTATTCACATTAATCATTCAAAGCAGGTAACATCCCACAGGGAAAGCACTAACCCAGCCCGCTGCATTTGCATATCTATTCACATCCCGATTATTTTTGGTATTGAGGGAGGATCCCACTGGACTACGCACATGTTAAAACAGACAAAATGCTTCAAGCATAATTTATTTGAAAACAAGCTTTGCATTTTGGAAGATGACAGCCTTTTGAACGGCGATATCCACGCTTCACACGCGGAGCAGGGCTGTGTGTGTGACGACACACAGCGCATGTACTTAACTTGGAACAATACATATAGGATTAGTAATAGCCCCTGGTGCAGATAAACTGACACTACGCTCGTTGTTGTAACTGCAAAGAAACATTTAAGAGTAAAAAGCCAACCCTTACTCTCCTGTTCAACAGACATTAACATATAGAAAGTGATATTTCAATCTGCTCTGTCTGCATGCAGTCTCTCATTGCCTCGCTGTTTTGCACAAACACAGCATGCTACCTTGCAAGTATCAGAGTACAAAACGATTATTTGCTAAGATTTGTTTTTCTTAGTTTGCCTCAAATCTTGAAATTTAAACTTTGCTGCTGGTGTTCTCCATTCTTTATAAACTTCCCTAAGTATTAGGATGGCAGGGATATGGTTCATTTTACTGACAACAGCTAAGGGAAATGTCCAGGCTACGGGCACTAAGTTTTCTTAAAATGTGCCCTCCTTTATGAACAATATAGTTGAATAGCCTTGCTAGGCTCTCTGCTCTGCCATTCAACCTGCGCTAGCTAGTAACACACGTTTTGCATATTCAGTGCAAAAAGCCATTACACCTCCCACTGCTAACTTTTGGTCACAAAACATTTCTTGTTAGATTGCATTTGTTTAATAAAGTAAAAAACCATGGAGCAGATTAAAGTTTTGGCTTTTTGGATACCTAACACTTACCATAATCACCTCAAGTGACCAAAACAATTCATCAATTCATTGTTTTTTCACAAATTCCAGCATGCTTCTAAAACTACTTTTTACAACTTGATAATTTATTTATTACAAAAAAGTAAGTACAATTATGAAATACATTCTACTTAGATATTTTTCTAGCTGAAATTGTTTAAATTGACAACAATAACGGAGCATGCCAAAATTACCTGTGTCTGAAAATAGAACCCGGATGGTTTGGCATACATGCGTTGAACTTCTGGAAATATTCATATGTGCTGCTACCTTTTTGGAAAATCAATTAACACTATTATTAAAAGGGTTGGGTACCGGAACCTGGTGCAAATGGCTGTTATTTACCGGACTGAATGACAAAGCAGATTTTGGTGGCACTTAAAAGCGTGCTGTGCTCTCTCGTGCTCCGAAACAGACAACGGAATTAACACTACACTTGACTTGGCAGCAGGTAACGTTAGCCTATTGTTAGCAGCTAAAGACACAGCGTAGACTAGCTGCACCAACTGAGTGCAAGTGAGTGACCGACGGGAATTAATGGTGTGTGCAATTGCACCTGTAATCTCATGCTACATTCAAAGTTATTGCAAAATACCCTTCTGCCATTTAGTAGTTCTATTTGTCATTTTATAGCAAATGACTTGAATTATCTAATCTTATTACATTTTATATAATCCTTTACATTTTAAAATATGGCTTTGTCAATAAACAAGCCATTCTTTAATTTCACAGAATGTCGTTTTGTGCTCTTCATTTTATTTTTATTTTTTTATAGTATTGCTTCATGCACCAGTGTCTTAAAGAAATAATATAAAAACGACACCCAACCCTAAGTATTAGATACATTTGTCATTAGTGACAATCCTGCACACATATTTTTTTTCTTTCTACCCCTCTCAGTGCTTCGCAAGTTGACTGTCTTTGGATTTCAAGAGCCACAACAGAACATGGAAGTGATGGTGAGTCTTAATTTATTTCAGCTGTGGCTGTTAAAAACCTCACATATTTTATGAAATAATATTTTTTTTAAAGCTGATATTTTTGCTGTTGGTTTTTGATTAGAAAATGACTCCAATAACAGTGTGTGATATGAAGGCTGTGAAGATTGAAAGGGCCTTAAGCTTTTTATCTGGTAAAAGAGTCAAGAGTTCTCTATGAGCTCTTCTTATATTTTCAGTGTGAAGAACATCCAACTTGAAACTGTTCATTTCATTTATTTTAAATCTTTCTAGTAAAAAAAATAAAAAATCCTAAGCATGTGTCTGCATAGAGTTTTGGTTCCCCCATGGCTTTGAGTTAATGGAATCATTTGCACAAAATGCCCCAGCCCTGTGAACTGCAGCTGCACATTCTGACTACTTTCTGTTTTGCCAATCAAGGTTTGGTGAAAGGATAGCAGTAAATGTTTTAGAGAATAGTAAAAGGTAAGAATGTGACTTTTCCTTTTTAAAAAGTATTATTTTTTTTTATTTTTTTTAATCAAAAGAAACACAGAAAATCGCCAGTCATTCGTTAAATAAATCGGAACGCTTAGCAATCAAAATATGTGCAGATTTAAATCGGCACCGTTTTCTTTTTCGTTGTCATGTGCACAACAATGCCCATAACAAGCTGGAATCAACAGGTGTGTTGCTTTAGCAAAGCTATTCTTTAAACTTCACAATAGTAATGGATGCTTAGTCTAGGGTTGGAGCACCATTGGAAATGGATCAGGGGATATCAGCTGATCATACTATGGACTGACAAATCAGTTTAAACCTATTCATTCTAACCACTGAGTAGCAGAGGAACCAAGGGAATAAAAGCTAACCTTATTCAGAGCCCAATTGATAATAATGATCTAGAGTCACATGTAGACACATAGAGACATGCATAGACTGCATTAATCATCACAATACTTAAAAAACAAGTGTTGCCAGAAGACTGTCTGATTTTCTCCAAGTATCCTTGAGACACATAATACAATCATAGATGATCAGTGAGTTTTTACTGTGCTCTCTCTGTCTCTCCATTATCTTTAGCTTCTTTTTTTTTCTCTGTCAACCAGGAGATGGGAAGGACATTTTTTTAGCTGGAGTAATGTAGTTTAATGTGCAAAAAAATACATTTAGAAATTACAAACAGTGAGGCTGGGACCATTAAAAACTGATGGGAAAGAGGGAAGACAAAACAACACATGCAGATACTACACAGACAGACACAAGACAAGGGACCAAACAGCTGTTCCAAAGGCTGTAGTCATGTGCAACAGCCTTTGCATTAACTTGCAGTGCAGTTTCAGCAACGCTCAGTAAAGCGTCTAGAGTCCTTCCTGGGTCTCCATGAATGTGTCCCATAGAGAGTTTCATATAAACTACGTCCAGGAAGGAAAGGATCCATGCATAGATAGACAGGTCATGGGGAGGTTTACAACGGGTTGCAATCATTTCACTGGGGTGACATATGTCCTACAAATGAAATTGTAGTGAATCTTCTGATGGTCTGGATTGCGTCATACTTCTGGAATATTAGACCATTCACCATGCCATTCGAGTTTAATACTCAGGCTATGAACTGATAAAGCCTGGATACCATACCACAGTTTTTAGGCTAAACGGTAAATAACTTCAGGATACGATGGATGGGCAAAGGCCTCTGCCAAGGGAAACCTTAGGCCTTAAGTGCTGATCTTAATTGAAAGTAAAAGTAGAAAAAGAAACGTGGTAGAATGAATACGTTCTGCAAATCAGGAAAAAATAATTATCCAACCTCGCTAAAAATGTCTTTTAGACAATAAAGCCCCCTCTGTTCCCATGTAGGGCTGCTATAGGCCTCCCACTGATCAGGAGTGCTCTATTATTAAATAAAGTGCAGAAAGTGTGCAAGTTACAAGCTATATGGCAGTATGCTATATGACTTTCAGCCAAAGTCAAAGTTTTGATAAGATGTCAGATAATGGGGCCACAGCGTCTCTGGCACTGTTTGTTAGAAACATTCGCAAAAACAATGTCATGAAGTGACCAAGGCTCATTTTAAGTCGCGGGCGTTGGCCTTTACAGATAAATTTAGATACCGCTGATTGTAATTTACACCAATAGCCAGCAGGAGGGGAGAGAGGTAGCATAGAGCTCACAAAATTAATCCTGGGCAACACATTCATTTTAACGACTGAGATACAGGCTTGAATCAACATGGGGAAACCCATCAATTTTTCCATATCATATTGCAGATTTCAAAACATTGTTCATAGCAACAGAATAGTTATGTTTAACAATCTGGTTTAAGCAAGGGAAGACCTCAATGCCTTAATAGTTAAACTGCTTAACCATGGGGACGCTAGTAGAGATTATATGTAATAGTGCAGACTTTGACCAGTTAATTTTAAAGCCGTATAAGCTTCCATACCCCTCGCATAATGAAATAAGGTGAGGGAAAGACTGAGATGGGTTGGGGATGGGAACGTCATCCACATTTAATGAAAGATGATACTGTGTATTACAAATGCATAGTGGTGACAACATAATTGATTGCCGAATGGCTTGAGCCAGCTGGTCTAGAGAAATGAAATGTAATGCAGGACTCCAGCGTCAACCTTGGCGAGAGAATCTAGAAACTGGAAATAAAGAGGAGGAGGTGCGTGTGGTTAAGAGTTTTAGGGTTGATAGCTAGCACACTCTGTAGAATCCTTATCCTTTTTCAAGAGCACGTAAATTAAGGCTGTGTTAACATCCCTTGAGAATTTTCCCTTTTCAATGGAGAAGTTAGTCATGTCAAGACAGAAAGGGCCTAACTGTTCCCAAAAAAGTTGCAAAGAATTCTGGGGGAATTCCATCAAAGCCCGGTGACCTTCCTTTTTGCATACCCTGTACTGCTCATTTTAATTTTTCAATAGTAATCAAGTTCTCCTAGCTAGATTCCTCTGCTGATAACTGAGGCAAGTCAAGCTGATTCAACCAGCTGTCAGTGAGATTTATCCAAAGTAACCTAAGATTTATACAGATTGGAATAAAATGTCTGAAAGGACTTATTTATTTCGAAAGGGTCAGTTCTAGCTGCCAGGTTAACACTAAAACTAGGTCAGTGTTCACAGATCAAACATGGGGCAGTAGAAGGGTGCAGCAAATATGGGCCCCTGATTGGTTCTATACTGAATTAGCTTTGAAGTAACCAGATTTCATATATGTGTTATTCACACATGTGTTTGTTGTGTTATGGTTGTCTTGCTATTGGCCGCCTAAAATTTCCTTCGGCATGTATAAAGTACATATCTTTCGCGCCAAAAAAAACAAGAACCGGAAAGCGCATAATGGCGAGCAGTTTTATACAAGACAGATGTGTCGTTCAGGAAAAAATACTATAATCATATCAGATAACAGTGGAATGAGATAAGAGCACCATAAAACTGGTACACATCAAGTGAATACAAACCAAGAATCCAACCCTCTGGCCCGTACTGAATCCATGGTTGGGAAGAAGGCTTGGCATCGTTTGACCGTGAAGTTGCTGTAGTCTGGAGCGAAACGGATATTTCTTTACCGCAACAACGGGCGTGGATCTCAGTACACCTTGAAGAATTTCTTGTCTGGTAGTGTAGTGAAAATCAGTATGCGATTAGCAGTGGTGGTGTTCTTTGCATTGTCACTGTAAATTCAGCGAGCTCTCATAATTTCGATCTGGACATCTGCCAATTTTGAGAACCGCTGAGGCAGAGAGATACTGAATAGTGTTGGAGCCTTTGGTTTCTATCCTCCATGTGATAGCTTCACCTGCAGCTCTTGAAAGGTTTGGCTTTAGCCGTTAAGAGTACGGGAGTGGCTTTCCATGGCAGTTTTTAGTGTGTCCACATCCGATCTGAGTGCAAAGGCTTGCAGTCAGGGATGCTAGCTGAGCATGTACAGCAGTTACCTTCTCGTCGCTCTGAGAGAAACGTAGCTTAAAGTAGCTCCTCAGACTCTCCAGTTATGCATCTGTAATGGCGTCCATATCGACGCATTGGGTTTCATTGTGCTTGTCATTCTGCTTCAAATGACTCTATTGAGCACAAAGTGGTAAAATATTGGAGTTGGAACCCTAAAACAACAACTATTTGGCAAGGTTAGGCTGGGAATTACACCTAAGGTTGCCATCTCTGTCGAGCTGATCATGCGGCTCCTACTGTGCTCTATTAATCTTCTAATGAGACAACTTTTAGCTTGCAGGCTGAAGTTTGTGTAATGGTTGAAATAGTCACATTAAAATATAATTTGCCTCTGAGCTGTCCCTGGTTATTCCAACTCAGTGAGCAGGAGAATTGATTTGGAGTTAATATTTCATGTTTAGATGTTTATGCTGTTATTGTCCCAGACTCACTACCTTCTATTTGAGGCTGTTGATACTTTCATTTCATTTTCATTCAATTTGTTATTCAGCCGATGGTGTGTTAAAGGTCCTATGGCATGAAAATGTCACTTTATGAGTTTTTTTTAACATTAATATGCATTCCCCCAAGTCTGCCGATGCTCCTCCAGTGGGTCATTGGCTATGGCTCATTTTATTGTAAAATAAAATTCTTCTTCTTTTTTGTACTTGATGCCCTCTCCACTCAGAATTGTGTTTTGCCTATTGTTACTTCACTTGGACTTTCAGTAGAATAATGTATGTGCAGTGAATGCTTTTTCACATTCATCTGCGGAATGAGGAAAGTTTCTCTGTGCTTACTTTAATTCTGAATTCGACACGAATGCTCATGCATGATTTTGTGATATCACAACCAGTTTAGAAGCCAATCATGATCCAATATGCAACTGACACTTAAATGTGACGTGTAAACTTAAACACTGCGATAAAGGAAACCGGTTGTGTCTTGGTCTCTTTATGTATTTTACTGCTTACAACAACAGGTGGTGTACTCTTGTGGCTTTCACCTGTCTCTTTGAATGCTGTATAGAAAAAACCTGTACTGTTGTTTCAGGCTGAGATTTAGCTAGATTCTGGAGTGCCGGCGCCATTCAACTATCTTTGTCTGTGTGTGATTTGATGGCCATATTCCGCTTAAGTTGAAGGAGCTGATTGGATAACATTTTGCTGGAATTCATGGATTTCATGTGAAAAATTAAAATTGATTGATTGATACTCATTTTCGCTTGTTTTGTCTGTACATCTCAGCACAAATTGGAGTCTTATAGCCTCAGGATAAGCTTGTTCTTGTGCTGAAGTGAAAATACTTTTATCTTAGGTCGTTATTGGTGATTTGTTGTCTTTTGGCAATGCCTTGAGTGATCCACTTGCCTCTTTCTATTGACTAAATGCAGATTTGTATGAAATCATAAACCAGCTTAAGATGCTAATAAACACTTCATATTACATCATCATATTACATAATTACATTTTTTAAATCGGTTTCAAGGTTATATTTCTGTGAGGGACTGACAGAAAGGAGAGTTGGTTGCTTACCAAAGAATTAATTCAGCAACCTGCAGAGAACTGAATAAACTCATCTGAAAGAGTATCTAAGTCATGTGTAGCTTTCAGACGGCCTTAGAACAGCAGGCGGGAACTGTATAAGTAAATCGTAATACGTAATGCTATTACACTTAATATGCAATAACAATCTTGGTGTGAATAGGCTTGTGCTTTTCTAGTCCTTAATTTGTTGTTTTTACATAATTTGACCCTTAACACAATCTTTGGCCCCTAAGCAATGACTGAATATGGGAACCATTTTGGAAGTTGGCTATTTATTGAAGTACATAAAGTATGTTTTCCATTGAATGTTTTTATTGTGAAATGGGAAACTGTAGGGTTATGTAAACCTAACTCGTGCAGCCACAAATTTTTGGTTGCAGATTATGACAATGTTTACAAAATGCTTTTTGTGACTGCAGTGTCACTACATGACATTTGGTTTGATTAAAAAATAAATACTTGAATACAACTTAAAAATACTGTATGTCTTAGAAGCCAAGGAAAATGCTCGGATAGATTGTTTTGCTCACCTTTCTATAATGTCCTTTGGAGCACAAATAAAGACTTGTAGCGAGTGATTTATCCTGTCTCTGCCTGTGTCTTTACACTCAATATGAACATTCTGAAGAGATTATGTTTGTTTTCTAATCGCCACAGTGGCAGCACTGCTGGAGAACAGCGCCGAGTTGGAAAAGGCTGACACTGTTAATTAAAAGCTTTTTTATTATTATTTTCTTTTTTTTACATATGTTTTTGCTTCTCAGTATGCGGGTTTGCAACATCCAGAAGTTATAAGCATCTTTGTGTGTTTCCCAAAGCAAACTATAGTTTTAGTTACTACTACTAAGTACTGCAGCATTCTAAACCTGGAGCAAGTCTATGGACTTGTACTTGTACGCAGCTAAAACATTTTCCAAATTGTTATCTTAAATTGCTACCCATGTTATTCCTTTAGATCCATTCACTGATCAAACTTTGTTGTTCTATTGCCATTCTCATCTACCTTTACAAACTACTTCTCACATCATTGCTGACAGTCCCGTTTGGTGCCCACTCTCTGTCCGTCTCCATTTGCCATCTTTCTCCCTCCACCTCAATCCATTTAGCTGACATTCATTTTCTTTTCACTTCACCCTTGTGTATTCTTCCCCGGCAGTGCAATGAGCCTCACTTCTCTTCCTCTTTAGTTGTCAAACCTTCTTAATCATGACTAATTGAGCTGAAAAATTGTATTTTGCTTTAGTCGTTTTTTTAAGTATTTTTCTCCTTTCATTTCATCTACCTTGCCTCCCACTCGTTTTCTAAATCCCACTTAGCTTAACGAAATGCCTGCTGTATATGTTGTTCTTTATCATCTGCCGCCCTTTCTTCTGTGCTAGACCTTTTGTGACCCACTCTTTCTTTACTACATTTTGCTGAGCTACACTTGCAGACTAGGCTGTGTTGTCTGGATGTGTGATTAATGGCACCGCTGTTGACCTCATGGCTGAACATTAACGCAGAACTAAACCGATTGCATCACCATCTATCATCTAATTTCCCATGCTAAGCCGCATCTACACCAGGCTACAGCAAATTGATTCTCTTCCCTTCTGTGTAGCTGGCACTTTTATCTATACTCCTGAGTACAGAGGCGTATGTGTGCCCATGCACACACATACCAAAGTTATTCCCTTGTTAATACATCTCCTTCTGAGCAATACTGATGAGGTAATCTGCAGAAAAGATTCAACTTTATCTCACCCTCTCTTTCTTTTCAGGGTTTCCTGAATGCAGTGTTTGAGAGGCTAAAACAATTCTTGGAATGCTGTGAGTACCTGTCTCTTTCCCTTTCCTAGATCTCTGATCCAAGGTTTCTCCCGTCACTAAACAAACTCTGTCACTGGTGCTTTATCTAATGCATACTGAAGGCACCCACTTAAAAGGCTAAGAGGTTTTATAACACCCAAAGTCTAGGTCTAAGTAGGTCATGATGGCAGAGCATAATGTAGGTGTCAAATTAGAAGTTTAGGCCGAGATATCCTAAAGGCCGTTTATGGTTCTGCGTAGAATCCACAGCGTACCCCGCAGACCCCTCTACATCTACGCCGGACCCTACGGCGTAGCCTGACGTGGACCTTTCGAATAATATAGGTACACGTTGTCACGCGGCCGTAGCATTCCCCCCGCCACTCAATTCCTGGTTCTCCTTCTCCACAAACAACAAGAAATCAAGGAAAGGGTTAACTTTCCTGCTTCAGATTTCCCACCTTGGTCAGAAAGCACAGGGGAGACTCATTGATTCTCACACTAAGACTCTAGAGTCGCTACTCAATCTAAAGCTAATCACCGTCACTCTCCAACTTCTCCCTCACTCTATCATCCACTCCACACACACACACACACACACACACACACACACACACACACACACACACACACACACACACACACACACACACACGCCGGCCACTTACGTAGGCTACGTGAAACGTTCTGTGTAGAGCCTTCGCTCAACCATAAAACTGCGTTAAGGGGGTTTGTTTATAATCATGAGTTTCTCTTCCAAACCATAAGAAAATCGAAGAGCTCTAAGTGCAACGTACACCCACTGTACTATTATTTCAGTGTATGAGTCTGACTCCAAGAATGTCAATCTTTGTTATTGCTAAATGTCAAGAGAGCGGGTTAAAAACATCATGAAATGGGACTTCCTGGAAAGTCTTTGATGTTGAACTCACCCTGCGTCAGTAGTGGTAACATAAAATCCAAGCGATGAAACACTAAAAATGATCAGAAATGTACCTTTCTGTCCCTACTATCAAATCATGCGTTTCCTTCACTAATATTGTGTCAGTCAAAATGATTTCTTATTGTCTGTGTTACAAGTCCAACATTGTGTTTAAAAGGAATTACCCCATATAAAATACACCTTTTCTGAGCTTTTGCCACTTTATATTCCAGTATGTATTTATTTAATTAATTTTTTTAACAGCTGATTCTGCTTTAGTGTTTAGATGGGATCATGATAAATAATCATAATACTTTCGGGAGGCGTCTGGTGGTTCCCACCACTAGTGGTAGCTATGTTAGCTCACTTTCACTGTCTGATTTCACTATCCGCTACCCATTCTTTTCTCCCATTGAAGTTTGTCCCAACAACACCCAGTGAGTGAGAGATTAATCTCAGACAAATCCATGAGTGGCAGACGTTCGCAAAAATATCATACGAGATATCTGCCACATTTATCGCTTCCCATATGTACTCTGCTGATGGCAAAGGAGACACAGTCCTGTTGCTATTTGGGCCAGGCAGAGAGGGGACACAGCACGGCAGCTTACAGCTGGGCAGGGGAGAAATATCAGCTCTGCACAGACTGATAAGGTCAGCTATATAAACTGGTGTTTTTGGTGCAGTCTGAGCGGCCCATTCAGATGTCTGGCTCTCCCTGTTATGCGTTTGTCATCCAACTGAGGTTGCCTATCCATTCCTGTTAGTCATTACATTGTTGAAAACCTTTTTTGTTTGGGTTTTTGGGGTTACAAATCTGTCAGAAGTAATTAATGCCCCCTCGTTTCAGTGTTCTTTCTTAACTGATTACATTACACCGGCAACTGTGACATGGGCCCAAAGTCAATTAAATGCAATGGTGTCTTGATCTAACTTATCCCGAATGCAAAACAAAGCAATTTTTGAGCAAGTTAACATTTTTAATTAATCTAGTGACACTTTCAATTAGTAGGAGCTGATAAAAAGGAATGTGTGTGCAATAGGAGAAGAAATGATGACCCTGTTTGTGCTCAAATGATTGGAGAAACGCCAACGGCTGTTATGATCTACCAATTTCATCAATGAGGTTGACAAGGAAGTACTATAGTGGGCGTCTTTATTGTTTAGCATCATGAGTTGTTTTTATGGAGCCAACATTTACATCAGAGGAATTGAATCATTCTTAGTCATTTTTAACAAGGCAGCAAGGTGAAGTGAACACTTGACCCTAAAGAAAGTGGAAATGCTTCTTTTAGTAAATGAGGATACTTTAATCTCTTCATGTCTCTAGAGCATCTTCTTCATTCTCTTTCTGTCCTTGTAATCTTGCTCCTATTAATTCTACTCAAGTTTTTCCTACCCTTTCACATGAGGTTCGTCATGACTGATGTGTCAAATAAAATCAAATTATCAACAGTTGACACTGTTGTTTCTCATGTGGACTTCATGCATTGTACCTTTTTATGAGGGCATAGGCTAAATACTTCAGGAGAGCAAGGTTTAAAATTTCAACCCATTATGCAACAGTTCTGCCATTGTGCCAGCAAATCAAAAATTGTCAAATATTTCACAAACTACCCCTTTGGACAAAAGCGGTAGTGTTTTTACTACACCTGCTGTTGTAAAGATCTTTTTCCCCACTGTGGGACAAATAAAAATTATCTTATTATCTCTTTCCTTTCGCATATCTGAAAAACATATCCACATTTGAACCTTTTTATATGTGAATATCATGGTACTAATAAATACTATACTAGATGCACTAATCGACCTATATCTAGGGATGGTAACAACGATAACAAAGGCAACCATAATGTGCCCGATTCAACAAAAAATACGTAACGTCCATGGAGGGAAAGCTTGTATCACCCACTGTATTAAGGAGTTTGCGTTACCGGGAGGTCATTTAGTTGTGATTAATGCTTTGCTCAGACAGAAAGTCATTCATGTACAATAAGAGAATACGTTACTAATGCATTGTTACATTTCAAGTAGGTAACTTAGCCTACTTTGGATTTATTGTGAACTAAACCGGGTGTCACTAGCCAAAGCATTAGCAAGAGTTTTTTGTAGTAACTAACGTAATAATATTAACAACTGAGATTTATATAGCGCCTTTCTTGAAACCCAAGGAAGTACAGTTGTACAAAAAAAAAGGCTAAAACAAACACTGACTGAAAAGAAATCAAGTCTGGGCGCTAAATGACAGGGGGATTTATATAGACTACCGACGTACAACCAAGTCTCGCATTGTAAAGTTATTTGAGTGAAATATACATACCTGTCTGAGAGGAAGAGGGCCAATTCAGGGTTGGGTTTGAATCCTTTACATCTGTTAAAAGCCAGACCAAAGCTGACTCTCGCTCCTTTTTAGCTTTCAGTTTTTTGTTCAATTTTCTTCTTTTTCCTCTTTGAAATCAGAATGTGTGGTTGTAGAGCTGGTCTGTTTGCTGTAAATCATTTTTCGACTTAGCGGGTGAAATGGGACCTGGGCAGAGGCGTTGATAAAAACTATATAAAAATAGCCTTCTTTTCCCTCTGGTTTTCTGATAGAAGTCATTTATGATCATCACATGGAAAATTAAACTGTTTCAGATACATTTAAAACTTCCTCTTAGCTACTTTAATTAAAATCCATTTGATTCCAAAGCTTCTTTAATATGAAGGTTTGAGAATTATATTACTTACTATTATGCTGCTGTTACTGTAACAATACTGTATGGTTGTTTTGGGTTTCAGGTCGGCAGGTTGGTCCAGACAGCACATGTCGAGAAAAGCTGGAGAAGATAATCATACTGTACACTAAAGTTGTAAGTGAATCTGTATATGAATGTATATTAATACATGACATGCCTGTTTCATTATTAGTGAATGGGTTGCGTGTTTTGCCACAAGTAAGTTACCAATTATAGCGTCTAACAAATGTTCGTCTCTCTCTTGTCCCTTCTGTGTTTGTCCTTCTTCTGGACATTTCTTTTCTCCCTTCCATGTAGTTGTTAGATTTCCTGGAGTACCATCCGTGTGCATTTATACCCCTAATCCAGCGTTCCCTGGAATTTGCCGTCAGCTACCTATTTACACCTGCAGGGGAGGGAGTAACATTTGAACGCTTTATTGTCCAGTGCATGAACCTCATCAAGATCATTGTTAAGAATGATGCCTACAAACCCTGCAAGAACCTTGAGGGTAAGTATGAGTGCTTTGGGAACGAGGAGAATAACAGATGAAAAAAGCAATTACACAATGGAGTAAAGTACATGGTATTTCAGGTCTATGAGAGGCCGTCTGAAAACGCTACTAGCTCTTCAAAGCTGATCCCTGACAGTGTTTAAAAAAAATGCAATGCTGTAACACCATCAGCGTCACAACACCATAGCTATGTTTATTTCAAGCTGACAGAGGCCTTCAGTGCTTCATTAGTCGTTGTCTTCTGTCAGTTAGTGTGCCATATTGAAGATCTTTCTCCTAAGCAACTGTTACTTGTCAGAGAGCTGAGCCACAGTTATTTATTAATTTAATTATTTTTGGGCTTTTTCCGCCTTTAATTTTGACAGGACAGCTAGGTGAGAAAAGGGAGAGAGAGGTGGGTAGACAAGCAGGAAATTGTCACCGTTTCGGATTTGAACCCTGGACCTTGGCGTTGAGGAATAAACTTCTCAGTACATGTGCGCCTGCTCTACCCACTGAGGCAAACCAGCCAAACAGCTGAACCACTTTTTTGTGCTTCTTGTGTTAATGCATTGGTTTCATTCGAATGTTTGAGTGTGCGCTGGGGGCAGAGTTAAGTTCAACTTCAGGTTTGCTTTCTTTTTTCAATTTCCAGGAAAACGGGAAAACATAGGATTTTAAGTAGCAGAATTGCAAAGCTAAAGGGAAAGTTGAGCCTTGACAGACCAAGCTCAGCTCAGAGCAGCTATTTGACTAATTTAAGAGGCCCATTCTGTCCTTCAGATGGACCGACAGGAAGACCCACTAGTCTGAGATTATCAGAACAGGGCCCTTCCTACTATGCCAGTAGTGACATGGAGGTCAGGGGCCACAGGTAAAGTTAGAATGACCAGCAGTCTGGGAGGTTGGGTATTGGTTTGACTCTGGAAGTAAAGTAAAATGTTCTTTTTTTTCTTTTTATCAGAATTCTAGTTTCCCCTAAAATGCTTAATGCATTTTGGCCGTCAAAATTTTCAGAAATCCTCCACATTTTGAGCGAAGCAGAGATATTCTTCCAATACAAACTCTAATGAAATGTATAGTTTTAAAGTGAGCATGCAGACTGCAGAAGATGACTCAGAACATTACTTTACCTGCTCCTTTTACTCTTTTGTTCACGGCTTCTAACAAAGGCTTTTGCCTGAAACTAAGCCAATTTTGTATGTAGCCTACTTTTATATTTAGAAATCCTATACTAAATGTTCTTTGTACTGATCATTTTGCTGTGAATCCCACCATGAATTAGATTTAAACATCTGAAGTGTAGAGGAGTAAAAAGAGGAGATAGAAGTTCTAATATGACTGTAGACATTTGGTCAATCTTTCTTTTCTACCTTTCTTTTTTTTTCTCACTTTTACTCTTCCTCCTCTCCCTCCATCTTCCCACCCTCAGACAGTAAACCAGAGAGTCTGGAGGCTCACAAGATCAAGACAGCATTCTTTACACACCCCACACTGACAGAGATTGGACGCCGGCTCGTCTCACACTACTTCCTTCTCACTGAGGAAGAGCTGGCAATGTGGGAAGAGGACCCAGAGAGCTTTGGTAATATCACATCCCCAGACACACAGGCTGAATCCTAATGTGCAGACTTATCTGCTCCTGCAGACTGCCAGAGTTAACAGGCACGTTCTCGAGAAGTCCACATTACCAAATTCTGAAATTCATGAAGTCAGAAATGTTGCTTTGGATTCAGGCTTCGCCACAATTTGTGTACTGGTGATGCATGGAGGTTAGGTGTTGGACACACTAATAATAGCCCGAATAGTAATTCCTTGAACAGTCAAATGGACGTTTTTCAAACAACTTTCACCTAACATCTACCATTATCAGTGTTAATGCTGTGCAATCTAAGTCAATGGAGCATTTTATTATGCAGATCGAACATTATGAACTTGTGGGCAGAAACTGAGATTAATCTAAAGTACCAATGCATCACACATCCACATGTTGTAACCAAACAAAAATAACTGATGTGGATTATTTTTTTTCCTTTTTTGAAAAATGCTCAATGAAATAGATAAGAGAGTAAAGATGTCAGTGTTTGTAGCTAGGTGTGGCAGAGATTGGTATATCTGTAACAAAGTTCTTGCCGACTTAATAATAATGACAACAAAACCTCAAATGCAACACTTAATTAAGCTGAGACCATACGTGTAAAGGCCCTTTGCGGTTGTTGACATTTAGATTTAGTTTTCCAGTCAGACAGAACCACACATGTATGTACAAATACATTTCTCAGACCAAATGTAGTGTTTCAGCTGAGCAGCCTCTACTGTAATCTCCAGACCTGCATTTCCTAGATGCTAAAATATAGTCCAGACCTGTAGTGGCTTTAGGTTGACAGTCCTACATAGACAGCAGTCCTCACACTTTTCTTTTTTCTTCTAGCTGTTGAAGAAACAGGCGGTGACTCCTGGAAATACAGTTTACGGGTATGTAAAAAACAAAACAAAACAACACACACGCGGAAATTACATTCATTACTTGTGAAGGGGTAAACGGAAACTCAGACAGAGAGGTCCTCGATGATTTCAAGTACTTTTGTGTTCTTGTAATGCGTAGTGATGATGGTTGTACACACAGTCCTCAACCCGTCCCACAACAACAACAAAAAATGACGCCAGCCTCTAGCTTTACAGTATCTGCAAACAGTGGAGAAGAAGAAGAGAAATTATTTTAACAAGAATCTGAATCTGCCCCCTGTGTTTAATCAAAGTGTCTGCTTTGCCAAGATAAAGTTTACATTTTGCAGGACAAAAAACAGAACTTGATGTTTCAGTTCCACCCTTGAAACCATTAACAAATGAATTAAAAGAACCATAACACATTACCGCAACACATTTGAATTTAATGGAATTGCTGTAATTTTACTTTTTTACACAAATGTTTTTTTGTGTGCTATTTTTTTCAAATTCTATGTGGTGCCGCATTGTGGCATCGTAAACCAGTTAGTGGTCCCTAGGGCGGTGTTTGTCTCTGTGGCTGTCTAGTTGATAGTGGCTTATCTTGAGCGTTTTTTCGGTGTCATGACATAATCTCTTATTCAGTGTCTTAGTTTTTTCTTTTTACCCCTGATTTCTCTTCCCTTCTCTCTCTGTGTTAAGCCCCATCTACTTACTTTTGTCAGTTCGGCTGACAACCTTCTGTTCTGCTGTTATTTTTAAGTGTAGTAGAGGATTTATTCATTTGAACCGCATGGTCTTGTTGTCAAAGTTCTTATTCGCTTAACGCACACTGCAGCAGATTAAAAGGCTGGCATTAGAGTCTAGAGCTTATTCAGTAACTAATTACTTCACAATTAAGAATTATCAAATGAAACACTGAGCTAGTTGTTCTTGCTTTTAGTTTCATCAGTGTTCCTTTTTGTTGGGTCAGTGTAAGGGTGCTTTTGTTAAAAATAGCTCCCTAAAGCTGAACGTTTTCAAAGATACATGTCTCTGTAGATCTGCAAAAAAGGCTAACTGTATTGGTTGCAGAGGCTAATCTTAGACTATATTTTGTCTGAATACACACACACACACACACGCACACACACACACACACACACACACACACACACACACCCCAACACACTCTTGATACATTAACTTTTGTTCCCACAGTAAATGCCCTCTTTTAACCTTTGTATAAGCACATTGTGGTGGTCAGGATGATTCATGGATCAAATGTCACTCTCCATCTATTCCTCCCATGGTCACCAATTTTAATGGCTGATTATAGATGTCCTCTTGCCATCAATATATCACCAGTCTATATTTTCCCAACAGAACAAGGGTTTGTGTTTGTCTCAATCCTGTATCTGACATCTGACCTCTTGCCATCAAGGCGGAGAAGTTATAACTACAGTACACGCTGTGAGATGTCACACACAGGCACATACCCTGTAACACACAGCATGTGTTCTTGAATTGGCTCAGCCCATGTTGTTAGATTTCTTTAACCTTTAGTTTTTGGATTTTTATTTATTTTTTTAACAATAAAAACCCAAGAAACTACTATGGCTGGTTGGAGTACCTTTTTTTCTATTTGAACGCAGACAGATTTCACATTAATATTTTATCAAACCCTGAGCTCCAAGCGTGGCCATTGTTTGTCTGTGTTTGTACATGAGTCTCTTTGTATTACATGTATCCCAGGTATAGGTGCTGTTCCCCCCCACCACCACTAAGTGCCCAAACAAACCAATGCAGGCTGCTAAGAGATGGGAGAGCTGGGAGAAAAACAATGATTAACCCTCTTCCTTTTTGTCTCCTCTGCTCTCTTCCTTTATTCAGCCCTGTACAGAAGTATTGTTCCTGGATATCTTTCACAACTACAACCAGACACTGATTCCAGTGCTACTGGATATGGTACAGAATCTCCAGGGTCAGTTGAATGTCAATTTCAATATTATTCCATCCCATCTGCTCTTTTTTTCTTTCTTTTTTAACATCCTTTCAATGCAAAGAGAACATGTACTCGTCAGTTTATTCAGTATACCATGTTAAAACTATTGCTTTCTTACAGTTTGGCAGTAAATCTTCATAAAGTTCAGGTTTGGTTAAAGTAGTTTACATTAAATTGTGTGGTTGTTTTGGAGGCTGTCGTGGTCAGATTTTATTGTGTTACACTAAGTGTTTGTTTCATTTTTAATATTTGTCCACCTGAATGATATCATAAAGATCCCTTTTTAATGTATTCTATCTAACTTTATTAATTATTAGAATGTTTTCTGTGTTATTGCATGTATACACATGCCTTTGTGTTTGAAAGATGCTCTACAGATAAAATTGCCTTGCACTGCGCACATAGAATGCCCAAGTTTCCCTGAAACACAAAATGGGCCTCATATGTCACACTTTATATTACATAATGAAAGGTAGCCTTGCCTCGGAGTAAATGATACATTATTCATGTAACAGAAATCTGCAAAGCATCTAGGTTTGTTTGGGTTGCTTTTAACAGTCGCAGTATGACAAACATGCAATTTATAGGTTTGACAGCACCTTCAAGTTCCCTGTTGATGACTTCCACCGTTACAACCCCTCACAACTCTCTAGTATCACATACACCACACTGCGACTGGTCCCATAGTGGTACTGGAGTTTAGTTTTTGTTCTGTTGCTGAATCAGCAGCGCCATCGTCCATTAAATGACTGGATTACCGTCTCGGCCTCTGGCCCGCCTACCAAACTGTTTTGTTTTTAAGTGACAGAGTAGAAATGAGTTCTGTTGGAGCAAGGAAGAGGCCAAAATGGTGTAATTCAATGGTTGAAGGCAGGAAGTTATTGATTTCGAGAACTGTGTACACAACGTGGACTAATCAAGAAGGAGGAAACCGACCGGTAAAAGGCTCATATAGTGGAGTCCAGGCTAGCTTTAAGTTGCAACTGTGTCATTATGTGGTCCACTGTATCTTTTAAATCATACAGATTGTTTGTTATTATTCCCAAAAATTGAACTGTATGCATGTTCCTATAACTAATAAAATAATCTAGAGCATGTGTCTGTCTTTGCAGGCCCAACCAATGTGGAAGACTCCGTTCAGTTGCGAATGAAAGATGCAGGTAAGTCAAAAAGCTCCACCTACCCTTAAATCTGATGTAACTCTTCTATATTACAATAACAGCCATTATTAATCATGCCAGGTGACTGTTTTAGACTCATGAAAAGAGTCAGACTTTATTAAAATTACTATTTTATCTTCAACACAAAATGTGAAGGTTGTTCAAGTTGCTTTGTTATCAAAATTCTCCAACCACAATCCCAAACAATGCAAACAGATGGAGCAGGGAGAGCTGGGTGAATTGACTTTTGAATTAAGAGAGCTACGGGATGCATAACAATCACTTGGCAAAGATAAAAAGTCTGAATAACCGCAGAAAAACATGAAAATGATAATTCTTGCGATACTGCTCTCTCACTTAATCTCTCATTTCCATGGGCATCTTGTTTCTCCTTGTCTTTTTTTTCGTTCTTACGTTCTTTCTTTTACTCTTTCTACCTCTTAGTATTTATAAGTCTGACAGGTCAGGGCTGCTTCTCTGGTGGTTTCATAGCATACACAACTCAATCACAGACAGTTGGGATTGCCTGCTATTAGGGCCTGTGTAGAAGCTGAATGCCTGCAGAGATCGCAGCAGTTTGCTAACGGTGTTGATAAAACAGCAGAGCTCCCTGGATGATAAAGCTGCGCTGTGACAGCAGCAGTGACACATAATAAAGCTCGTTGAAGAGCCAAAGGGACACTTTATAACAGCAGGTGCTGATTTGTTAATAAGTCACTAATTGTGCAATTAAAATTGCATTGAATTGCAGTTAAAAGATGGTCAATGTTTTTTTTCCTGACTCTAACATATAACTGAGCTTCAATGACTGGACACTAGAACCAGCACATTAGCCCATCCTATTTGTCAAATTGTAAAAGACTATAGTAAGTGACAATTATATTTGCTAAAAAAATTAACACCTGCTTAGACACTTTTTTTTTATAGCTGACATGCTGCCAACTGCCATTCAGTGAAGTATTGAGAAAAACATTTTGTAGCCCTGGTATGGTAACAATCTGACATTTGTCACTATCCTGTCGTTTTGACATTTACGTTATTTTCTCTGCTTCTCTCTTCCTTTCTCTCTACCACGCACAATCATACACACTTGCATAGAGATACTGTAGATCCCACATATACTCTTGTACAGTGACAGCCTTGCATAATACAAGAGAATGCAAGTAATTGAAAAAGTTTCAATTACTTGCATTCTCTGTTAAATCTCCTCCTTCCCTTTTATGTCTTTGTTCTTTTCTACTTTTTCCTTCTTTTTTTATGCCATCATGCTTCCTATGGTAGCAAAACCAAAGGGGCATAACATGGCTGAATTGTAAATAACTATAGTCCTAGGGTAACACAAACTTAACATGGTTTCTTAAGATGGCAGCATATAAGCTCACATAAGTCCTTCTACTATTACTCTCATTTACCTTCATAGCTTACACTATACTTTGCATCTCTTTCCTGTTATTGCAACTCTTCTCACTCTCTTAGCTGCTATTCAGTATAACGTTAAGCTAGCAATACAGTCCAATTTCTAGCTTTTTTCAAGTAATGCAATGCTCTTGGCTAAAGCTCTTGGCTACTGTGAATAAATAATTAAGATATCCTGACTGTTGTTGTGGTTGTTGTTGTCCGCAGTTTACAATGCAGTTGGACTGGCAGCTTATGAGCTGTTTGACAACGTGGACTTTGACCAGTGGTTCAAGAATCAGCTTCTTGGGGAGCTGCAAGTAGGCCATCACAGGTATGGTGCATTTGTCACAGCATCTTTTACACGCATCTAATATGGATACAGTACAAGTAGTTTTTGCTAAGAATTAATTCAAAATGAGTGAACACCTAAAATGTTTTTCGGTGCAAATCATCCACATCCTAATGTCTAATATACTCAAAAATGAACGTGGTGGGCTTTCCTATGGAGGTTTTGTATTGCATGTTCATTGATATAACTTGCGTTGTACTATACAGGAGTTCATTTCCCCTGGCCTCTTACGCAGTAGTATGTTTAAATGCTTCATTTAAAAAGGTAATGACTCTTGAGCATATCACATTTTTCCTCACAAATGTTATAATGAAAGGTGGCTTGGCAGTTCTTTTTTAAATGGCTTTGTTTAACTGTACGTGAGCACTTTCAGACATTAGTGGTGTCTCATGCATTGCATAGTTAACATTCCTTTCAGTGTAGCTTAAGCTACTTAACTATTAACCTCTATCCAGCTATTGATTACTGCCAGCAGCACAGTCAATGCCTGCCAAAAGGCTCACGAGTAGCTAGCTGATGCTTGGAGTCAGTGTCTGCCAAGGTAACATTAACAACTGCTGCTTGTATTCACACAGTCACTCTTCAAGCAGCAGTCAAATGTGTCACAGCAGCAGCACCATAACAGGCTTATTAAAAACAAAATACAAACTCTACAAACCTTGTCATGTGCCTAAGAGACAGACAATAAACTGTGAGCTGACAGATGGCTGCATTTAGAAAGTGAAAAAAAAAATGGAAGTGGCCAGAGGTGAGGTATGACAGCGATATGAAGAACAAAGAAGTGCCCTGCTCACACAGACCCAGAGACAATCAAAGCAAAAAGCTAGCAGCATTCAAAAGGTCGGCTACTCAGGCTGGTGCTGACGTCAAAGTGCTTGCGTGCTGATGTCACTGTGGCTTTGCTCACACACAGGGCAGGTGCGGATACTCCACTTTGTACCTGGGTCCCCATTGCTGTGGTCATTTTTTTTTTTTTAAGTTCAGCTCACCTCCACATTATTTTGTATTTCATATTTGAACAAACTGAGCTCATTGATAAAATGAGCAAACCGCACAGAGATGATGCCAAACACCACCGCTGTTGTTTTTCCTGTGTCTTGTGCACTCAAGTTATACTTATCTCCCACTGGAGTGCATTAGTCACAACAATATACTCCCTCAGACATTTCACAAAAAACCCCGCTGGTCAAATATATGAAGCCATCACATAAAAAATTCTGACATGCTCGATCAATGCTCGGAGAGGGAACCCAGGCCTACAAAGAAGACACTGTAGAAGATCATCACTATTGCTTTTAGTGTTACTGTTATTGATCTTACCGCAACTCAAGCACAGTTATTTAAAATACATCTCCCAGTAACTAAATTAACCAGTACCCCTCCCATCCAGTCCACAACTTCTTCTACCCATGTTTCTTTCAAAGAACTTACATATATATTTGATCTAAAAATCAGTTATTTTAATGCAGCATCTTTTTCAGGACCCCATATGCTGAAATCTATACACATTAAAATTGACTGTAGGCACTGTGGGTGTATTTGAAAAGCTGGGGAGCTGAACTACACATACCTTTTTATTTTTGTTTCTTATCTTGTCACCTTTTTCACTACTCCAGAGTTTGCAGGTCTGATTATGTATAAGGTACATTCGCAGCAGACAGAAAGTTACAAATCCCCGTTCCACACTATGGTAATGACTCAACAAGGGACCTGTAGTATCAAAGCTGACCATGCTGACATCAGTGCTTTGCACGACTGCTTAAGATTTGTAGGCGAATGTTTCTTTTTACTGATGCTTTCAAGTTCATTCCAAAGGTGTTCAGGTGCATTGCTATCGGGGATTTGTGAGGACCAGGGGCCTCATGTATGAACGTTGCGTACGCTGGTTTTCACAGACCCTTCACGATATGTACAAAAAATTTAACTTGACGTGAGAATGTGTGGGCCGTCCGCCGAGTCTTTTCTAGCTCTGCAACGTGGCAAAATCTAACTGAAAAGTGCTGAAAATCACATTACATATTACAAAATAACGTTTCCGCTTCACTTACCTGCATATGTCTGTGATGACTATGAAAAAATAATTATATCCACTGATATTCTATAAAAGTTTGATTATTTATGTGGATATTTCACATCTTTCACACTAATAATGGTTTAATTCGTAGGCTACTTAACCTCTATGAGGACAGGAAATGGAAATCAAAGTCCAGTAAGAAAATATTTTCCGTCACCTCTGTATTTCCCATGGATGAAATACCTTACTCACTGTGCATCCAAAAGATCTGCACAAGAAAATGTAATAATATCTGGGAGTCCGTACTTGCGGATGCGGAGGCTCAGACATTCATGGGGTCCCAGAGGCGGGACGCACGGAGCCATCTCCCCAGAAACAAACCCTGTCGGGTGGGCAAACTCATTGGATGTGTAATTGATCTTTAGGATGATTTTTAGGCTATGTAAGTGAACAAGGTGTACCCATGCCACCGTTTTGATTCTGCACATATCTTTTGTTACTGTAGTCCTATTTATTATATTCATTATTTCATCCATGCATGGCACAGCGGATCTGTGTGCGCTGTCACCTGCCGTGGAGACGATGGCCTTGCTAATCTCTCCTCCCCCTGAGTTGGGTCTCCCGCCCGCTGGACTCAGTTTCACTGAGCCTACTAACACTTACATTACATCAGTGGGATCAAACTGCTTATTGTGCATAATGTGGACTGACACTGAGATGCATGTTGTTCTGTATCTGGTGTGGCGCTGCTGCTATTGGCTTGATTTCCACTTCGACATTAGATTTTCTTTTTCTTTTTTATTTCTACCATGATTCGGTGCTTTCACTGCCCGGTCACCATTTGCCACTCTGGAGGTTTGTCATCTTGCTTAAGCAATACAAGAAAATGCCCAAACAGAACATTCTTTTCTCACCTCCTCCTCCGCGATCAGCACCTCCAACGTTACAAGAAGTTTTTTTTTCGTCTGAAGCGGGTTAACCTGTTGTGATCGGACAAAAAATTACATCAAATTTATAGTCATTTCCATATTCATTTATGGGAGGAAGCAAGGTGGGGTCGGTGGTTCTTTCACATGCGCTCAATTTCACGTTGATTGTGATGTACGCCCGGTTTTATACATGTGAGTATTTCTTTGCATAGGTACTCTTCAAGTTTTGGCCGTACGCCATCTTCTAGTGTGAAAGCTGTGCTTCGTTTTATACATGAGGCCCCAGGCCGTTAAAAGTGATATAGTTGCGTTGTAATTACTTGAAATGGCCAATGCCAGCCGACATTTCTCTATTTTGTTTAAGTGTTTTGTGCTCTGGTACATTCAGAAATGCTGCAAATCTTCAAATCATCCTATCTGGCACTTAAAAATACCATTTTTTTTCTGTGTGTTTAATAATAATAATTAAAGTCCAAATGAAATAACATTGGCATTGCTTTTTGTAGTCAAAAATAATGTCACTGTGTTTATTATTAACTGTAAAAATAGTATGGCCAGCTAACAAAGACAAGCAACATGGGCTAAAATGTTTCCCGAACTTGGCAATATCCCACCAGAAGCAGAAGGACTATAATTATATTGGCATCTGCCAAAACCACATTCAAAGCAGATTTTCTGGCCGACACACTTGTACATTTGTTGCTGTTACCATAGTATTCCCAGATCATTCTGCACTGCCTGCCTTCCTTAGCCCACTGGGCATTAGATGTTGGAGGGGTTTATGCAGCTTGCTTATTTGGACCTTGATTTACATCACACAGAACATAATGAAATACTAACAATTAACATCCAAGCGGGAGAGGTACTTTTTACTAAACAAAACTAGTTCAGTTTCTATGGAGAAACCAGTAGGCATTATACCACCTTAATTAATGTTGACCTCAGTCTCTGGGGTTTGGATTAAGCTCTGCACCCCCCTGTTTCCACACCTGCAGTATGTCCGCTGCCTGCCTCTCAGCCTGCAATGTGACATTTTTGTGGTATTCTTGTGTTGCGACTGCTCACTTACTGTATGTCTATCAGCAATCAGGTAATATTACCACGGTTGGCAAATTAACTGTTTTATCATTCGCTCTGCATAGAGCTGTAAGGAAGTCTGTTCTAGGTGAATATTGACAGCTTTAGGCCTTTATTACACATCAGCCTAAACGTTCCAACCTATCACTTCAAGGCTGAAGCGAATATTTGCGTTTCAAACATTCCACGTAAAATTAAAGGTTTGCACCGTCAAACAATGATCGATTCATGACAGAGATTTTCGGTCTTTAGAACTATTTTTATGTTGTTTAAAATCGAGATCAGAATTACTTACTTTAAATGAGTAACTGAAAAATTCTTCTCTGATTCATGTCAGCTGATTCTTAGCCTTCATGTCATCCATTGAAATCTTGAAACATACAACTTGTCTGAAAACAGAAACGCATGAGATGTCATTACTGCAACATTTTAAGCATAATCCTCTTGGCTTTGACAGTTTTATTGATTTTAATTATCTTAAACTTTTTGAAATCTCTGAACAATCATATCACCCCTGTTTTCTTAAAAAGAAAATCCCATTTGTTTGTTAGAAGGATGAGCAGGGTTGCTGACAGCTGTGCGAAGTTGTGGAGGAGGAACCAGGTTTAGCATGAATGAGTCATGTCGACCCTTTGACTGATGAATAAATACCCCCGTCTACCTGCCTTTGCATCTTTTTCTTCCACTTTGCATGCTCCACCAACCAGCTGTACCCTCCCCAGCTAAAAAAGATATTTTGCATTTTTAGTTACAGACATATACACACGCACCAATCCTTTATATTGCTTGACGAGTAAAAAAACATCTTTTAGTTATTTCAACAGATTCATTGAATGATTATTAATCAGCATGTTGATTCTGTCAGAAATAATGCATTTGATTTATTCATGATGTCACAGCCTTTTTATCAGCGTCAGTATTTCGTTGCCAAGCTGTTGTTTGGAACCTGGATTAAAAGAGCTCTGGAAATGTATGCAGGGCCATTGTCCACTGGCGCTGCCTCGCCTGCTACATCACGTTGGAAACATCCCATATGTGACTATCTCTGCAAAAGCTTGTACAAAATCTCATCCTGCTTCCTTTGTTTTCCTTTGAAAGCGGTTGGAGAGTGGTTAATTCTCCTTGCATGCTCCACTGCTTCTTGAAGTTTAATACAGGAGTGTCTAAGTGCCATATTGTGCTTAAGAGGACGAGAAGTCAAGTCAAAATAGCATGTAGCATAATGTTGTCAGTGACAGTAATCTACAGGCTGAGATTTAATTTTTAAAAATGCTTTTGGCTAAGAATAATTTGAAATGTATTTGGAAATCAATTATACCGATTTTCTAAAGAAAACGCACATACAAGCTTTTGGGCCTAATTACACACACACGCACAATTAAATGCAAACAGACTAATGCACACAGCGTTGTTTTCCATCTTCAACTTCTGAGTCATGCTGCGGTTAGTATCTTCTGGCTGGTAGCCCAGACT
The DNA here is from genome assembly GCF_013103735.1 of Etheostoma cragini. Taxonomy (NCBI): domain Eukaryota; kingdom Metazoa; phylum Chordata; class Actinopteri; order Perciformes; family Percidae; genus Etheostoma; species Etheostoma cragini. The sequence goes on along the minus strand of NC_048411.1, from coordinate 4,322,331 downwards.
GTGGTCTCTGGCTCCCTGTGGATATTTTATAAGAAGCCAACAAGAATGTCACCTCCCTCACCCCCTCTCTATTATCCTCCCTTCTCTCTGTGCCTTCAGTCCTCCATCTGTTTATTTCTGTCAAGCCGGTCCTCGGGTTACAAACAAGGGCAGATGCAGAGGGACACTTCTTGCCTTCTCGGTGCAACTGTTGAAAAACCATCAGTTCCGGACATGTAGTGCCTCACATTTGGGACATGCAGCGCGCGTCATTTTAATTCATATCACACACTACTCAACCCCGAGTGGATTTTTGAGCATTCTAGTTTTTAAACTAAGTTACTTCCCTTATTTAGTTTTTCTGTAAATACACCTCAGGCTCTGCTGGCATGCATACATTCAACATTAAAACCGCTGGGCTTTTTAGGGTTTAACCTCTAATCCGCAGGTTGTGTCTATACGTGTGTACATGTGTTTTTAACGGGCATTGACTGTCCTACTATAAATAATTTTGTTGTGTTTTGTAATGAGCACACTAGGGCTGTAATCAACCAAAGAAAATCTTGGTCGACTAAAGTCATGACATTTTGACAAAAAGTCGACTGGGGGGGTGGAGGGGCAGAAAAAAACCTGTTAGATTAATTAACTGTACTGTCCCGCAGTACTTGTCCTTGTAGGCTATTTGCAGTATATTAATTTGTTTTTACCTAATTATTTTGCACTGAAATGCCACTTGTCCTTCGGTTCTGACAGCGCTGCATCAGGGCGCTGTGCATGTCCTCGCACCGCACGGAGGAGGTGTGGTGTGGCGTGCTGGCGCTGTATTTGAACAAGTTCTTAAAACCTCAGCCCTCCACTACAACAATGGGCCTCATACCCTGAGCAACAAAGTTGACAATTCCTTCCGTGATTCAATTCAATTTTATTTATAGTATCAATTCATAACAAGAGTTATCTCAAGACACTATACAGATAGACCACACTCCAGAATTTACAAGGACCCAACAGTTCTAGTAGTTTCCTCCAGAGCAAGCAACAGTGCGACAGTGGCGAGGAAAAACTTCCTTTTAGGCAGAAACCTCGGTCAGACCCAGGCACTACACCAATTCCTAGCAACTTTGTTGCATGGCATAAACTACTGAACAGCTTGAACCCACACAAAACTGCTATACTCTGAGCAGTTTAAAATGTGCTATTTTGCTATCTATCTTTTTATAAAAATATGGTTTCACGCTGCTACCCAACGCAATAATAGTCTGATCATTTTCGCTGTTCAGTACACACGTTTTGGAGGTTTCTGTCAGCAACTCCTGCAAAAACAAATCTTTTTATAAAAAAAAACCTATTTTAATGATACTATAGTGAATTAAATAAATTGCGAAAAATTCAAACACCACTACAAAATGCAGAACACACTACATAGTACATTTTCGTGATAGGGAACGGTTTCAAACACAGCAAAAGCAATCAATTTCAGCCTTTAACTAAAATGGTTACTATAATTGCAGTGCAAATGATTACTTTATCACATACTTTTTATCTTAAGTAATAATTACAATAAGTCAACCAGCATTTATATTTATCTCCATTTCTCCTGTGCACAGTTGGTCTTTCAGTTCAACAGCTACCACACAACTTTCTAATCTAATATCACACAGCCACACTAACCTATAATAATACAATTTAGAAGCTTTAGTGTTTTGTTCAAATGAGTCACATAAATAACATTCCAAATATTATTTTAACGTAACATTGCACACACTGGACTCCTGTGACGAGATACAACTTTTATAGACAGAAAATGTGATTAGTAACGCTTTCGTTTCTTATATATTTTTTTCTTCAAATATGTTTATTGCTCAAACCTCAGGAATTATTATAGGCTGTATTGGGAATAACAAAGGGTAGCAGGTTTGGTAGCAGATTTGAAATTTTTCTTGTTTTTAAAACAACAAAAACCCACAGAAACACACATTCCTACCCATTCCCCCCTCCACCACCCTTTAACCAGATACTAAACATGTATCTTTCATTCGTCTGACTTACCCACCCATCCCCTTCCCCCCTCCCTCTCGAGCTGTCCTATGGCTTTCATTTCTAACATTTTACTCCTTAGTGTGATAACAAGTGCATGAGTGAATATTGGCTAGCAAATGAGTTTCTATGTTTTATTCATTTTCTCAAAGCGCTGTTCGGACGTCATGCAAATGCATGCGGAGGAGAATACCAACTTTAATCAACATTACTCCTTGCAAGTCAAGGAATGTCCAGCACATGTGTTGAGGAAAGGTCAGGGTGGGAGGGAAACATAGCAGACACATTGACAGAATCATTTACATTTTTTAATCACAATGTTAAATGGGCTGTGGCGGTTCTAGTGAGGTATGGAGGTTCTAGTGGTAAACAATTACACAAAAACTCATACTTAACAAACACTTTCTAGTTCTTTTTTTCAGTTTGTCCCCTGGGTTGTGTTTTGAGTCAGTTTTGTGTGTAAATCCCACCGCAGTCGTCAATATCCTGTGTAAAAGTTCATCTATTTTTACCTCTTTGAGGACTCTTAATTTAACCCATACTTTGGTTGTTCACAGTTCAGTGTTCCGCCAGATTACACTGTCTTGATGTTGGATATTTGAAATAAAAGGACAGTGATATGACTCTCTCCCTCAGAGCACAAATTATACTGCAGTCTTTTACAATTTAAAACGCTCTTCAAAGCAATTTCAGGATAAGCCATGAGCGATGGCAAATTTCATCATTTGAATAGCTGGCCAAGTTGTTTTTTAATGGATCCATAAGCACTGTAGCTGCATTGTGGAGATAAGATTGGAGAGTTAATTTCTATAAGTTATGATATGGATGAAGAGTGCAGATAAGAAGTTTGTTGAAGTGTTTCTCTGAAACCACAAATAACTCCCCTCCCCTCCCTTCTTTCCTCTCCAGATACAAGTTGATTCGCCGCCGGGTCATCTGGCTGATAGGACAGTGGATCTCTGTCAAGTTCAAATCGGACCTTCGACCTTTACTCTACGAGGTCATCCTGAGCCTCATGCAGGATCCCGACTTGGTGGTAAGGCACCCAAAGACACCAGGTGGTTGTAGTAAACTGCTTATTGGGACTGGAGTGGCAGATTCCCCAGAAAACATTCAATTTGAAGGGACTGAAATGGGCCCTTAGTGAAAGTGCACTGTCAGCAACACAAACCCATTTCTCAGTTAAACAGCACGAAGCCAAAGCTTTTATGCTGCCTATTTTCTACCAACAAAGCAGAACATAGTTAGTCAGTGATTGCAGGAAGGTTTTGTCATCTAATTTCTCAACATGCTATTTTCTTCTGTTTTTTTTTTTTTTTTTTAACCGAGGAAATTTCTTTGAATAGTTTCGATTTAAAAAGCTAAAGCTTTCATGTATTCATTAACATTTTTTTTTCAGCCATGGCCTTCATAAACGGCAGTGTGATCCTATTTGTGGATAAGTGGATATTATAATGCCATAGTCATACTCAATTTAAATTACATTTCGCGATCCTTGGGTTTCTTGCCTCATTAGCCATGCACTTGATTAATATGTTTTCTTTTAACAGAATTTATATGAAAGAATGTGGAAATATCCTCTCATCGTTAACAATTTAATAATAGATTTTACCATTCTAAGTAGCTGGCTTTATTCTCTCTGTCTAACTGCTTCTCTTACTTCATACTCTCTTAGTACTTTTAAAGTATGTTCTTTTGCATTCATCTTATTTGCAATACATATAGAATGATAATGCAATTAAGATAGTAAGACACGCATGGGAGAGCCCATGCAAACGCCATGTCCTGATAATGTCAATGTGATGGATGGAAGCATGAACTCAGTAACATTTGTGCAGCGCTCTGTTAATTGTACGTCCCCGCTTAGGGCGTGCATAATGCATTATTCATTTTGAGTACTTTATTTACATTAAGGGTACAGAAGCACCCATGGTGACACTAATGATGTTAAATAGGATAGGTCTATAGGACCCTCATTTGGTTTTCCCAGCCATTTAGACTGCAATGGGGCCTGATGCCACTTATTGCTATGGGTACCAATTAAATGAGGCAGGTCATATCTCTCATTTCATTACTTGGCTTTATAATAAAATGATAAGCGTGCTGCTGTAGCGGTGTTATACATGTTTATGTAGCATATACATTTAGCTAGTTAGCTCCTTATGCATTGAGAATTCAATGGCTCATCATGAAGTCTTTCTTTAACAAACATACATGTCACATAGGCCCCCATTTTATTTTGTATTCTTAAAAAGTGGGGGCATTTAAATGTATGTGCTTATTTCATCATTAGGTTTTAATGTAACCCTTTTCACACTCTAGTGAAGCCACATGGAAATGGAGATAATTCAAAGAAATCGGTTCATTCATTGGTTTTACATATCTTCTACCTACCCAACCAGCCAATTTCTAGTTTAAATATGTAAAATTAGATTCAAGACACACAGTATAATCTAGTGCCATGCATCGGAATTGGTTTTGTTTGAAAGTTTTACAAGAGGAGTAATGGCTTGCTGTTAGTTCAGTGACCAGCTCAACAATCATGTTGTGATTCTTGATCAATATTGTCTGGGCCAATTAGAACCTCTTGACCAGAATGAATTATTACATTTTTAAGGGGCTAATGGAGAAAATGGCTTTCTATCATTTAGTCCAGTTGGTTATCATTATCTCTATTGCTTTTCTGCGGACCTTGTTCAGATGGAAAGAAACCGTTATAATTATCTCTGACATTTCAGTTTCTGTGTTTTATCGAAAGGAATAATTGACCAGAGAGACTTCTAAAAACTGTAAATTAAGTAAAGTTTCCGGAATGACCTCATTCAGTTGTGGTGCCTTTTGATTCCTTAAAAATGGCCTTTCTCAAACAAGAACTATCTTAATTAATAAGCACTTGCTTTTTTGGTGGAAGAGAGAACACTGAACTCTGACGCTATGGCACCTTGCCTGAACTTGTCTTTTTTTTTTTTTTTTTTTAAGATGACTTTTTGGGGGGCATTTGCCTGAACTTTTCTGTGACTTCTTAGTGTTTTATTTTTTTTAATAAATCTTTATTTTTTTTTTACATTATGCTCGATTATCTGCTTTTGTAACGACTCAAGCCCTAAGCCTTGCTACATACATTTCTCCTAAACATCAGTGATATTAAACAAATATCTCCTTCTCCCACTCTCTAAAACATGTTATTGAAGATACTAAACAGATTTCTCCAGAAAGATAATGTTCAAGTTTAGCGGCTTAATATTGAGGCCAGAGTCATCTGGCATCCGTATTAGATTTAGGTGTTTTGCCTTACTTTCTTAAACAACAAATAGGCTTGTAGGGAGTTTTGAGCTGGGTAATATAACTGTTAAGCCAAAACTGTGGTTGAAATGTGATTAGTGAAATCTTAAGTATCTAAAATAAGTGTATTAAGCCTCCTCTTCCTGAGGAATCTAGAGCATTCTTTGCTTATTTTCAGCCCTTGTCCTGCACGATGCCAAGATGTGCGTCCCCTCCGTCGATAATTTATCATTTTAGCCACAAAATCCATCCGTCTACTCCCAAGCAGCGCTCAGACTTTGTTTCAAATTACTCGGGCACAGAGTTTAAAAGAGATTGAATAAGTAACCGACGTTTAAAAAAGTAACCACCGTAACATTTTCATTGACCTCCATGCTACTTTCTACGCAGAATGCGGACGGAGGTGAGCGGTTGGAGCAGAGGAGAGTTATACAAGCTTATATCCATGAAGTTTAGTGGCTTCAGAAGGAAAAGAACACCATTTTCCGGCATGTTTGTGACGTTGAACATGACACACCATCGTTTCCTGCCAGTTGGAAAGGAGTCTATCGCCTATTTTTAGCGGGTTTTCCTGCGTTTAAAAATCCTTCATATTCACGCTAATTTGGGTTGAAAAAGGGAATGACATTCATGAGCTGAATGCTAGATCTCATGCCAGTTGCTTGCAGCATTCTACTTCATTGTGCCAGTTTTTCTATCCTCATTTCCTCCCAATACATTCTCCTCTTAGTAACATCTGCATTCTTTTCTGATTTTGACTCAGTTTCTGAGTAAAGACTAAAAATAATCTTGGTGGCAACTTTTTTTGTTATTAGGCCATTTGTATTCCCAGTGGAAAATAATAAGTTGTAACGTTTTAGTCAACAGTTTGTCCAATTTCTGCTCACTTTTCCTTGACTGCAGGAAGGCTTTGAAGCATTCTGAATATGGATTTTATTGCCTCAGAGGCGATTTCATTGAATCATGATGGGATTGGATCATGTTTTTAGTTACTGTACAGTAAATGCACTATCCTGACAGACAGCGGTTTTGAACCGCAAACTGTTGGTTGAAGTTGGACTGAATTGTATCAACTTTTCTTAAGATCAGAATTTGTCTAAGATACCTAAATTACATCAGGTATCACACTAAGAATTAATAATTTCTTTCTCTTAAAAAAAAAAAGTTGGTTCTTTAATTCCAGTGAAATTTAGTGATATAAACAAGCTTTAGCTGCATTTTCTGCAAATAATTGCTGTTTATCTGCTCTATCTCTAGTTTCTAGATAATACTTGTTTATTGCTTTCCCTTTTGTCTTGGCGGTTATTGTCCATTAGGCCATACTGAACCTTTACCCACTCCTGGGCTGTTTTAGCCGATGCCATATCTTTTAAATCAATCTAAGGTCCAGGTAGTCTCACATTGCCAGACTTATCTCCATCGCCCTGCGGATTAAGGTCTGGCTACACACACACACACACACACACACACACACCACACACCACACACACACACACACACACACACACAAACACACACCAACACACACCTTTTTTTTCAACACATTTTTTTCATTTTTTATATTTAAGAAACACAACCAGTGATAATGGTTACAAACAATACACAGCAAGACAGAGAATGCGCCTTAGGGCCAAAAAAACAGGAAAGACAGATGGGAGACAAAACCAGACAAACACACACACACACACACACACACACACACAGACACACACAGACACACACACACAGACACAAGATAAGGGACCAAGCACGTGAGCAAGTTAGAGGTCCGGGCTGTATCACAAGGCTACAGCCAAGACCAGCCAAGACAATTGTCTATTGCAGCCTTAGCGATCTGAGCGGTCACTAAGCTCAGGACGCAGCGACAATGACTTTGCATTTGCACCGCAAACAACAACCCCCTCTTACAATATGACATGTGTTTAACTATTTAATGTGGTATGGTTGGCTGATTACATTAGCTGGATACATGGTTAAACATCTATTACTTTGTCCACAGCCGTCCCAAACAATCAGTCCCAAAACGTCTGCGGACATAGAGTGGGGTTTGAAAGTTTGGGCTCCCCAGGAAAAATTTGTCTTAATGTGCATAAAGAAGACAAGAAAAGGTAGAAAAATCTCCAAAAGGCATCAAATGACAGATTAGACGTTTGTATAATATATCACAAAAAGTTTGATTTTATTTCCATCATTTACATTTGAAAAAATTGAGTTTTGGGCACCCTGCAGAGTTTATAGCATGCACCGCCCCCTTTTGGAAAGCTGAGACCTGACAGTGTCATGGGTTGTTCTCAATCATCGTCTGCAAAGACTAGGTGATGTAAATCTTAAGATTTTAAATGCCCAGACTCATCTGATTGCCCCAGCAATCAGCACCATGGGTTCTTCTAAGCAGTTATCTAGAAAACTGAAACTGAATATAGGCTATAAGAAGATAGCAAAGAGTTTTCAGATGACAGTTTCCTCTGTTCAGAATGTAATTCAGAAATGGCAGTCATCAGGAACAGCGGAAGTTAACGCAAGAGCTGGAAGACCAAGAAAAATATCAGACAGAACAGCTCACAGGATTTTGAGGGAAAGCAAGTCCAAACCCACGTTTGACTGCACGATCCATCCAGAAAGACACTGGAGTTGTGGTACACCATTCCACTATAAAGAGATACTTGTACACATATGGTCTTCATGGAAGAGGCGTCAGAAAAAAACCAGGGTGGCCAAACTTTTGCAGACACCATTTTTTTGTTTTTTGTTTTTTTGAAAGCGTAAATGATGGAAATAAAATCTAACTTTTCGTGACATATTATAAGAATGTCTAATCTGTCATTTTTCCATCTTTTCTTGGCTTCTTAATGCACATTAATACAAACTTTTACCTGGGGTGTCCAAACTTTCGAGCCCCACCACTGTAATACTTGTCAATCGTTACATTTATTCCCCAAATGAATCAAGCTGGCCTACATCATTGCACGATCTAGTTTGTTTCCCCCAAGCCTTGCCATTTTCAGTGTGTAGCTTGCTAGTTTGAAGGTTGTTGTTGTTTACCGAAGTGAAGGGCAACACCCAGAGAGCTGAAGCGGAGGCATGCAATTATCCTGGAAAAGTACTTTTGTTGATTGTTGAGCTATTATTATTTGTGGACCTGGTGTTGATTTTTAATGAGTTGTTGCCGAATTGAAGATTTTCTTCAGCTTGTTTAAGTAGATTTATAGAGGTGGTTTAGGTAAACTTTTAATCACTTTTAAATTCAGTCTATACCTTTTTTTTTTCTTCTTTTTTTTTCTTTTTTTTAGGTATCCTTCAAAAACAACTAGAAAAAGCATTTCCTGACAAAAATGCTTATGAATGTTGAATAGCTAAATTGCTGAAGCTAAACTGTATTAATAGCTTAAATCTTTAAGGAGAGATTAACGTAGTGAGAATAGTTGGAAATGTTGGAATGGTTTTAATAAGTATGAATTGCATTGACAAGTTGAATAATGCCACTTATGTAAACATTCTGTGGAATAATTGTTGGTTAAAATGTGTAAGAAGAAGGTGAAGTTGTAAGACGTGGAAAAGGGATCATTTAAACAGTGGTAAACGTCCATAGACTTCAGTTTAATGCCTCTGCTGCATAGCTCAAATCCCTCTTTTTCTGTGTCTGTTTTAAAATGAGTCTTGAAGATCACAGCAAAGCCCATCTTTACTTTAAATGAAATCAAGCAAAGCGAAATGTTCTCCCCTAGTCTTAAAATGGTCAAAAATCAATACTAGAGTAACTTTGTCCAGCTGCTGCAATAACTATGCAGAGGACGAGGAATCAGAATGTAGTCAGTGGGGAACCATCAGCCAATAGCTTTATTCCCCCCACCCCCCCACACTCTCTCTATCTCGCTCTCGCTCTCGCTCTCTCTCTCTCTCTCTCTTTCTCTGCTTTATTGGCATGAATGTCAGAAATAACAATATTGCCAAAGCATCAAGGATAATACTGTGAGAAGAAATACATGCATACAAGAGTAAACTAAAATATATACAGTTAAGATTAAAAACAGTAAAGCAACACAGTATTTTATCAATACACAGTAAAATCTCAATAAACTGTCAAATGTAAGGAAGAAAACCAAGATAGAAGCGAACAAACAAAAACGTGAAAAAACACATTACGTAGCAAACTAAATGAGAAGGCAGAGAACTGTGGTGAGATTAACTATATATTACGTGTTGTTGTGCTGGTTGTCTCTCAGGCTGTGACATGCACCCACATATCTCGATGCTTCTGCAGCGCTCACACTACTTTCTCCAAGTAGATGTTGCATTTTTGTCTAGTCAGTGTGTATCAAAATGTGAGTTTAAATTTAGTTTTGGTGAAGAACTGAATTCCGATGTCAGTATATGTGCTACAATGAAGCAGGAAGTGTTGCTCTGTCTTCCCCTGTCTCTGTAGACAGAGCTGACACAGCCTGTCTTCTCGAGGCAGCCAGGTCTGTCTGTGGCGGCCGGTTTCCACAGCCAGACTGCGTCCACTCAGCCCGGAGCTGCTCAGAGTCTTTCTGAGTCTGTGATCATGTATTCAGCTACTGTGTACTCTTGGTTTAGGGCAAGGTAACGATCCATTTTGTTTTGGCGTTTAGTAGTTTTCCAACAGGTCAAATGTTTCTGTTTTTGTCTGCAGATGATTGGGTGGGGCTGGACGGTTTAGGGGGTGTCCTGAGGCTATGGGAACTGTGAGGTGAGGGAGCTGAGGGGGGTGCCCCGAGGTTCTGGGGGCTGTGAGGTGAGGGAGCTGAGGGACAGGACTAGCTGACTGAGGGCACATTTCTCTTTGTTTCTCTCTCGGTATTGTAGTGCTTTGTAGTGGAAACTATGGAGGTCACTTGTTAAAAAACAGAGGTTGAAAAAGTTTCCTTTTGGGGACATAATTTAAAATTGTGAAGATTAATAAGTTGGAAAAAAGGTTATACATTGCAATATATCACAGAATATTACAGTATGTTTAAAATTGTATATTTTAAAATGGTGTATCTTGGCAGAAGTATCGTGATGATATCATATCAGGAGGCATCTGGCGATTCTAATTAGTAAAGGGTTAAACTATACAGATAGCTAGAGCAACAAATAAACTTACTCAATAAGCCATGCAGAGCTACAGGAAGCAGCAAGACATTAGCACAGCTACACATTAAAAGTATCCCCATTCAGTATAAGAAGCCATCAGAACACTGGCAAGCAACACAGACCCGAGCCATCTTCTTGCGCAATTCAACCATGCAAAGCAGCAAGAAGGAGTAACAAAATGATTAAATAGCCTACATCACCTGTGAGCAAGGTGTTAATACAACACAGGTTAATAAGAAGGTAAAATAGTTAAAATGCAAGTTCATCTTTCATACATACCAAATGCTTTGTGTCAGACAATGTTTGTGCCACACTGTGTGATGCGCTCTGATGCAGACGTCGATTCAATTTTATTTATAGTATCAATTCATAACAAGAGTTCTCTTGAGACGTTACAGATAGAGTAGGTCTAGAATATAATTTACATAGACCCAACAGTTCTAGTAGTTCTCTCCAGATCAAGCAACAGTGCAACAGTGGTGAGGAAAAACCTTTTTTAAGGAAGAAAACTGGTACAGACCCAGGCTCTTGGTAGGTGGTGTCTAAAGGCCGGTTCAGGTTGAAATAAATAGTGGCAACTAGGGCTGGACGATCATGGCCAAAATGATAATCACGATTATTTTGATCAACATTGTGATCACGATTATTCTCACAATTATTTGTTTTCAACCAAAAACCAAATAGAATAACTTCTTCTTAAATATTTGCCAATATTGTCACATAGGCTGTTTATAACTGCTTCCACATCCATTTTATGTTACATTCTTCTTATGTTGAAGTTGCATGTTTTATAGGCATACAGCTGCAACACATGTAAATGAAAATTAGCTATCTAAAATATTTTTTTTATTTATTTTTATTCATCTCTAAGAAAGCTCCTTCACTTGTTTTCAACAATAACTGATTCAAAGAGCTAGGGAGAGAGAGGGAGTGCTACTCACAGAGAGACGGCTGACTCATTATGAACAGGTCCAGCACGGGTCGAACGGCGGATACACACGTCGTGTGTATGAAATGTCTGTATTGTATTTTTATGAACTATGATATTCTGGCCATGGGTCACATCTCTGGCCCAGGTCTAGCAGCCTCCGTCTCACACGCTGTTACTCTACGAACTGAAGTTAGCTGCATTCAATAACTTCGTCTGTGTTTTTTGCCGTGGCGGCCACGATAGCAGAGTTACCCGCGGAAACACTGGTACAAATACAGGTTTGCCCGTCATATTTAATAAGATACAGCTGTGTTAATAAAAAAATTATACTGTAGACAAATGCCAGGAGTGTGGACCGGTGCTGTGTCGCCGGTATATGCGGAGAGTAGCTGCTGAAAAACAACACAGACGGGAAAAAATTTTGCGTTTACTGGTAAACTGTAGTGAATGTGACATACATAATCTTACACCTTTTGATTAGACATGTAATTTACTGGCCTTGGTCACGGCAGGTAATGTTGACTGTTCGGGGAGTAGGGTCCCTTGAAATGTTTGGAATGCGTGATGACGTGGGACGTTATGGGGTTGGCATTAGGCTCAGCACCTTATTCTTTTTATATGTTTTTCCTGTGAAATTAACGGGCCACGCATTTGTGTGCTCAACGTGAGAACCATGAGACCGACTTATAACCGACTGCTATCTGTTGAATTTCCTCCTGTTACTCTGTCCTCTGTGACTGTATGCATCTAGAAACTAAGCTGCGCGATGCAGGGAACATCTGTGACTGGCACATGAGCAGAAAGGGGTTTACGGAGCGGTAGATTGGCTTTGCAAAAAAAACCGGAGAGTTCAATGAAAGGACGCTTGAAAAAAAAAAAAATCTCGATTACGCAAATTTGATCGTGGGAAGTCAAAATCCGACCGTGATTAAAATTTGATTCATTTTGCCGCCCTAATGGCAATAGATTTTCAGATCCATGCAGATCTTAAAAAGATTGTAGCTGGACGAGAACTGCCTTCTCTAACATCGTGAACATAAAAGGAAATTTAGAGATCGGACGATAGTTTGCAAGAACTAAAGTTTTCAGATTTGGCTTTTTAATAAAGAGCTGCACCTCTGCCTCTTTAAAACAAAAGGGGAACTCGACCAGATGTAAGACTACTGTTAATAATTGCTTGGATGTTTGGTCCAATAGTGTGCCACACCTTTTTAAAATGACTAGGTGGATCAATAGCACAAATTGAGGGTTTTAAATGTGTAACAAAATCAGTTAGGGCAGAGAGGGATACAGTCTCAAACTTACTGAAAACTGCTGCACACCCATTGGATATGGAAGGGTCATAGGCTGGAAGTGAGATGCTAGCTCTAATGGTGGTAATTTTTTCCACAAAGAAGTCACAGCACCCTCAGTCTGTCTGCTTTCCAGTGCTTCCTAAACACATACTATTACATAATACATATACATAATTATTCCAAAGAAGTATAAATGGCATCATGAATTTTAAAGCTGAGTTCAGTAACTTTGCTTGTTACCATCATCTGCAGCAGTGACAGGTTGTGCACTAACCATTTGGAAGTTGTTTTTGTGGGAGGTTCTTTGAACGATTGCTGCTTATTTAAATCGGCCACTTCAAAATTGTGGAAATTGACCAGCTAGTGAAGTGTGATACTACTAAACCTATGCTTTGGTTTGAAGCGTAAATATAAACATAGTGCAAAATATGTATTTCCAGACGCTGATTTACATTTTGAAGTCAGTTGTTTGGCATTACAAGTATGAAAAGCTGAGAGTCAGAAAAGAGACATTCCCAACCACTGCAATTGAGACGTCCTGCAAATGTATGATGTCTTCAGTTATTTAGGGTTTACCATATTGAATAGATGTGAAAATATGCACATAAAGAAAACTGAGAATTGATATGATTTTATTTTTCCAGCTATTATAATTTAAAGCAGAATATCTAATCTTTGGGTTAGAATAGAAACCAAAGGGGCACCCAGATAGCTCAGTTGGTAGAGCGGGTGCCCATGTATAGAGGTTTACTCCTCGACGCAGCCGCCCCGGGTTCGAATCCGGCCTGCAGCCGTTTGCTGCATGTCACTCCCCCTCTCTCTCCCCTTTCATGTCCTCAACTGTCCTATCAAATAAAGGCCTAAAATGCCCCAAAAAATTATCTTAAGAAAAAAGAATAGAAACCAAAGGTAGCTGGTGTCCTTGCCAGGTCCTTCATTAATCACGTAGAGGAAAGCAGAATGCTCAAACTGAATGCTTTAACATATGATTGCTGTAATCGTGATAATAAATGCTCTTAATTTACAGTTAGTTATTTTAATGAATATAACTAAATACCTCCTCCAAAAAAAAGAAAAGTGAGATGTTCCCAAACTTTTTTATTACCGTCTTGTGGCAAGCACAAAAACTTAGAAAAAACCTTTAAACACCCCTTGGAAAGACAAGGATATTGGTCCTAGGACCTAAAGACTTAAGAAATAATGTAGCTGTGTTTGAAAATCAAGAAAATAAATGAAATAATTGCATTACAAAGACCTTTCATAATTTGGATAACATTTGCCTGCGTAAAACACACACACACACACACACACACACACACACACACACACACACACACACACACACACACAAATTGTACCTCCATCTCTCTGACACGGCTAGATTACACTGCTAAAATCCAAAAGGGTGGTAGATTTTTATAACAATAGACAGCCTGAATTTAGCTAACTTGCTACAGGTGCACACTAGAATGTTCCGCTATTTAAAGCTTTTGCTATTGTGATAACTCGTTGGTGTGTGCTTTCTGACGCTGCCATTAAAGGAAAATGTAATTATAGTATTTATAGTTGGTTGAATCGCTGCATGTGCATTTGTAGCAATCTTCTTCCGTTCATGTCTTGTGCTCATATGCTCTCTATTATTCTTCACTTTGATGCAGTAGAAACACAGTATGTCTTCTCTCTTTGCAGCGTTGATTAGCGAAGATGCACTGTTAGAGGCCTAATGTATCTTTTTTTCTTCTTCTCATAGGTGCGGATTGAGACGGCTACAACCCTGAAGCTAAATATCCTTCTCGTACTTACTGTATATTCATTTTCAGTGCATCATTTTTTGCAACAAGTAATTCGAGCATGCTATTCTTATATTTGCTATCTACACCTCACTGCATCTGATGGCATACCATTTGCATCAGTCTTAGCTATGCCAAAGCAAATAAAGAATGCTTACGTGTGTGCTGATGAGCTGTTTGCATACCTACGCTAAGCAGTTTGATTTCAACCTTAACTCATGACTACCTGTTGATGACTTTGAGTTCCGGACAGAGCAATTCCTCCCAGTGAGTACATCTATCAAGAATGTGGAAATTACTGTCTATATCTATCTATAATTTGCAGGAACTGTCTGTCTGTTATGCGCATATCTCTTGAACTGTTAGTCTGATTGACAGGTGTCTTGCTACGGGCATGAACAAGTGCAGTGGCAAAATTGACGTTAGATTAGAAATCCAAAAGATATATATATATATATACACTACCGTTCAAAAGTTTGGGGTCACATTGAAATGTCCTTGTTTTTGAAGGAAAAACACTGTACTTTTCAATGAAGATAACTTTAAACTAGTCTTGGCTTTGAAGAAATACACTCTATACATTGCTAATGTGGTAAATGACTATTCTAGCTGCAAATGTCTGGTTTTTGGTGCAATATCTACATAGGTGTATAGAGGCCCATTTCCAGCAACTATCACTCCAGTGTTCTAATGGTACAATGTGTTTGCTCATAGGCTCAGAAGGCTAATTGATGATTAGAAAACCCTTGTGCAATCATGTTCACACATCTGAAAACAGTTTAGGTCGTTACAGAAGCTACAAAACTGACCTTCCTTTGAGCAGATTGAGTTTCTGGAGCATCACATTTGTGGGGTCAATTAAACGCTCAAAATGGCCAAAAAAAGAGAACTTTCATCTGAAACTCGACAGTCTATTCTTGTCCTTAGAAATGAAGGCTATTCCATGCGAGACATTGCTAAGAAATTGAAGATTTCCTACAACGGTGTGTACTACTCCCTTCAGAGCACAGCACAAACAGGCTCTAACCAGAGTAGAAAAAGAAGTGGGAGGCCGCGTTCCACAACTGAGCAAGAAGATAAGTACATTAGAGTCTCTAGTTTGAGAAACAGACACACAGGTCCCCAACTGGCATCTTCATTAAATAGTACCCGCAAAACACCAGTGTCAACATCTACAGTGAAGAGGCGGCTGCGGGATTCTGGGCTTCAGGGCAGAGTGGCAAAGAAAAAGCCATACCTGAGACTGGCCAATAAAAGAAAAAGATTAAGATGGGCAAAAGAACACAGACATTGGACAGAGGAAGACTGGAAAAAAGTGTTGTGGACAGATGAATCCAAGTTTGAGGTGTTTGGATCACAAAAAAGAACGTTTGTGAGACGCAGAACAAATGAAAAGATGCTGGCCTGACGCCATCTGTTAAGCATGGTGGAGGTAATATGATGGTCTGGGGTTGCTTTGGTGCTGGTGAGGTGGGAGATTTGTACAGGGTAAAAGGTATTCTGAATAAGGAAGGCTATCACTCCATTTTGCAACGCCATGCCATACCCAGTGGACAGCGCTTGATTGGAGCCAATTTCATCCTACAACAGGACAATGACCCTAAACACACCTCCAAATTGTGCAAGAACTATTTAGAGCAGAAGCAGGCAGCTGGTATTCTATCGGTAATGGAGTGGCCAGCGCAGTCACCAGATCTGAACCCCATTGAGCTGTTGTGGGAGCAGCTTGACCGTATGGTACGCAAGAAGTGCCCATCCAACCAATCCAACTTGTGGGGGCTGCTTCTGGAAGCGTGGGGTGCAATTTCTCCAGATTACCTCAACAAATGAACAGCTAGAATGCCAAAGGTCTGCAATGCCGTAATTGCTGCAATTGGAGGAGTCTTTGACGAAAGCAAAGTTTGATGTAAAAAAAATCTTATTTCAAATACAAATCATTATTTCTAACCTTGTCAATGTCTTGACTCTATTTTCTATTCATTTCACAATGTATGGTGGTGAATAAGTGTGACTTTTCAGGAAAACACAAAATTGTTTGGGTGACCCCAAACTTTTGAACGTTAGTGTATATATATTATATATATATAGATTAAAAGAAGCACACATTGGCTTTTGCCGCTTTAGCCGCTTACCACTCCCCCTTTCACACTGTGTACTGAGTGACCACATCGCAGCACTTACGCATATAGTCCTCTTCCGGTGGTTTATTAATGCAGATTGCTGATTAGCGCTCATAACAGGCTGGGTGGGTAGCTCACTGCCATGAGCCCATGAGGCTAATGTCCACTCCACATTTTCATTGTGATATTTTGTGATTGCATTCTGAATCTGCCCCGTTCTGTCAGGTACATTAGTAGGTAAATAGTAGGGTTTACCGGGGAGTTGCATAGGAAGTGGTTCGGGATCCTTCTGTAGGTCATTTTGGGGTACAATTTGGTTTTGATGCATTCTACAAGCAGCAATACCATAGGCCGAGAAATTAGACCTTTCCAAACGGGCACATTTTCAACTGACACAGCACTAGTGCTTTTTATCCCGCGATGAGTAGAATCAACATTTCACTATGAACATATGAACATTTTCACCTCTCCATTTACCCCTTTTTCTACCTCTTAATTTCTCTTTTCTTTGTTTAGTACCTTGAGGCTATCTTCGGGCTGCTCTTCCAGTTGTTGCAGCAGGTGACAGAGTGTGACACTAAAATGCAGGTGCTCCATGTCATCTCCTGTGTCATCGAGAGAGTGAACATCCAGGTGAGTTCTGAGATATTAAACAAAGAAGTGTTTGGAACGTATTACTCTTCAGATAAACACTCACACTCCTTGTTTTGGACATCTTGGGTGATATATATATACTGCAGCCGTTTTCTGAAAATTGGAATCATCGATTTGTACTCTGCTGGGGACGTGTGAAGCTGTAAAAAAACATTACAACACAGATACAAAACATTCGTCACCATGTACAACCCACAGACCACCAAGGTATATCAACCATTGATTTTTCATATCCAGAGACACTGGGATTGATAGTCACCGTGAGTCCAGTTCTTGGCTCTTTGTAAATCCCAAGGCCGAAGGCAGCTTTTGTTCTCATGTCTGCTCTCATTTACCCTGACGATAAAGTCTCCACTGCAGTGCTTTTGTGGCCATATGGATTTTTCTTTTTCTTTTTCTGAGCATCCAATAAGTCGTTCTAATCCACTTAACTGTCAACCTTTAAAAAACTTGACCTTCCTCTTGACCCCCCCCCCCTCCCCACGCTCTTTTCAAATCCGTTTTAGGCACATTCCCTTAAACAATCCCTTGACTTATATCTATTGTAGAAATGGCTTTCATCATCCTTAGGAACTGTCACTCTGGTTAAGTCTTCCTCAGCCACTGACCCTGGCTAAACTTCTAGAGGCAGTGGATGTTCCGTAAATATTCTAACTCTTCTCAAAAGGGATTTCGAACCCACAAAGAGTGGCAGCAGCTGAGAGAACTAGGCACTGAGACCATGAGTGCAGCCTGTGTTGAAATGAACATGACAGATATGCTGAGATGTAGCTCTTTTTCCTGCTGTCAGTGTCTTAAATATCATCCTAGGCTGGTTTGTGGATCTGTTTTCTCACCTTTTATCTTTTTCTTCAAGGCTGTATGTCGTGTTTCTTGTTTACGGTTCCCTCGGTCTCTAGCCAACCTCTTATAAAGGGTTAATGGAGCAAAAAATCCCAGTGTGTGCTGCAGGGAATACAGGGAGCATAAATCAGTACAAAATAAATGCCCCCCCAAATGTCTAAGAGTTGGCTGGCTGCACTGCAAATGTGCAAATTGTAGTGGCATTCCAATAGATTCAATTGCTTTTTATTAATGATTAGCAATTTCACAATAAAATAGGCCCTCCTGTGCTGGTTGCCTGCACATACGGGTTAGGGTCAGACATGGGGGGATACTTATTGTGCAAACAGAGTAAAGGTCTTAGTTTAGTGTAGTATTATATAGTGTATGGTTATATCACAGCTATGAATCAATCACATTGCTTGATTTGAGCTACCCGTTTTATGAATCATAAGAGAGAATATAAAATACAGCACAGTTTTGTTAAAAACAAATGATTGTTGTAGAGGTTGCTGTTAAAGATGTTCCGATATTGATACCAGTATTTCCTCCGATAATGCTTAAAACGCTGTTTAATTTGTAGTGTTGAGCATAGTGTTGTTTTTTTATTTAATTTAGTAAAATATTGTTATTTAGAAAAAGTATTGCACATTTTTTTCTGAATTTCCTTCTAATGCTCATTTAACTTTGCATGTTCAAGTTGAGAAATGCACATTTCAAAATCGAATTTGATGGATATACAGAACATACTACTTTGCTGGGACTGGGAAAATACAGAGAACACCATTGTCCTGTCACAGCTCACAAAAAAGACTTGTATCATCTGCATCATCAACAACAGACATAGGTTTGATAGTAAAATAGTTGTTGTGGAAGATACAGGTTGAAGTTCACAATGTGTGTTTTGCATTTAATCTTTCATTTTTTTGGGCTTCAGATTCGGCCTTACGTAGGCTGTCTGGTGCAGTACCTGCCCCTGCTCTGGAAGCAGTCTGAAGACCACAACATGCTACGATGTGCCATCCTCACTACACTCATTCACCTGGTACAGGTAAGGTGATGAAGGCCCACACATGCTCATTGTTCATGCATGGAAGCATCCGTCTCAGCCAGGCAGAATTCGCCAAGTGTATTATGTTTATGCACCAACTGCAGACAATACGTGTGTGTTTGTTTCACATCACCTGGCTTAAATACAATAATGAAACGAAATTAAACATTGTGTTACTATAAACTGCAGTAAATATCAACTACTTACTACATATCATTCAACTAGTGGCTGTAAAACACCAATTACGTTGATTAGAAGAACAATTCAACCAAAAAAAGGTATTTTATAATCACCTGTGAAGGGGGTACAATTAAAGGCCTTGCACAAGAGCGCTGTTGAGCAGCTTGAGCCTAGATGTTTGTCTATGCCAGTCTTTTCATATGGTTGCTGTCAGATAGAAATGTATTGCCTGAACCAAACTCACTCACATGATTTTGGTTCAGTGCACAAATTTGGCTGGCTTACCATCATTTTAAATCAAGCCGGGACTAATCTCCCCCAGGATCCCAAGAAAAGAGTCCATTACCTAAACGATTGGAATAAGCAAAACTGAAACAAAAAGCTATGAACATCAAATAAAACTTGACAGGGAGGTTTAAAGGATCTGTGGGTTAAATAGCTCCTTTAATGTATAGTTTATTGGACATTGGGAGCGGAATTACCAGGTTCTGCAGCGTGACAGGTGGTACTGTTCAGTGGATTTGGCAAAATGTTTTTCTGGCCACACGTTTCTGAGGCGGAGTTAAAAAAATGTCTGTTAGGGAGACCTGCGGCAGGTGCATTTCCCCCAAACAGCTGGATTACTGTGACACCAAACTTTATTTTCATTTTTTGACCCTGTCCCCACCTGACAGAAACTATGACTGGGCTGGACACAGCGCAACATGGAGAGAGGCTCCGTCTGTCTTTCCTCCTTGTTGTTGTTATTTTCGGATTCAACTGCTCACACATTAAGCAAACAAATGGTCTAAACCTCAGATTAACGGTCAAGTGCAATGTAAAGATTCAGTTTTTGTGTTTGTAGGGTAACTTGTATACTTCATTGGCAATCAATGGCCTCAATATTAATCAGGTTGATCACTAACTGAAGTTAGGAAGAAAATAGCCTGAGAAAAAACGCCATTCCCCACAGCATTGTAGCAGCGTGTCTCAGCCTGCAGAAAGATTTGGACCCCTATGTGCCTGTGGCCGCATTACTTCACAGATGAAGCGCTCAGTGGTAGAGACGCACTCCTTTTGAAATAGTAACACATTTACAAGAACACCACTATGGGAGCCACCGCAAGCCTACAGCTGAAGGGGCTTGGATTAGCAAATTGTGTAACCACATTATATGGTAGATTTTAATATATCCAATATAATGCTGACATTAATAAAATATGGTTAAAGTTCTATAGTTACTTCTTGGTTCAAACTAGTTCAAAGAAAATTATTTCAAATCAAGAGATGCTGTTCTATACAAAACAACTTGGTCTATTGTATGCTACGAAGCTTTGTAGAGTATACTCTATGTTTCCAAAAGGATATAGTCTTTGTTCAAGTAATAATACAGATATTACAGATACAATTAATATAGAACAATAGATCCTTCTTGTTAGTAAAATTCAACAACAGGGCTTGAGCTCACCTACACAAATTAGAGATGGAGTAGCATTAAAGGCAAAGCAAAAAGATGTGTACTGTTCATCATTGTTTTCTTTACCCATAGATCAATTTTAGCAGGGAAGCGGAATTCAAATTACAAATGGTCACTGTACATCCAGCACACACAATACTGGATTACTGGAGATTATTCCGACTTCTAATAATCATTTAAGGCTGAGTATATATGATGCTGTGCTGGAGGGGAATACATACATTTTATTCTGGCTTTCAGCCTCCCTGTAGGAAACCAATGTATTGAAATATACCATTGTGTTCGCTATAATGGATTTTTACAATGTATTATTATTTAACTGTGTTCCCAGCTGCACAGTCCTTGACTGTCCTCTGAGTTAAAAGCCATGTGGTACTGTAGAAGTCAACGTGACACAATGCACAGCTGCTCATTCCTCTTCCTCATCTTATATAATAGGACCATACTTATGTACAATGCGTGTTCATGTGTAACAGATGGGTGTGGCCGTTATACTTTAAAGAGCAATTCTCCCATTTTCATAATTTTCAACTCACCCCTGTGCCACCTGAAAATTTGTACGACAACTAAATGGACATTGAGTTAGATTGTGCAGTTTTACCTGAGCCTTTTCTCAACTAACTGATGTAAATTGGCACATGCTGTTTTAAAAGAGGCATAACATGAACGTAATACACTTGTAAATAACTTTCACCGTAAGGCACTTAAATGCAGCCAAACATAAGTACAAACAGCCACTATTTATGACACCTCCTTGTCAGTGTAAGTGGGAAAAGTTGCACACGATCTGCAGCGTGCTTACTCAGCTACATACAGTAAATCTTATATTTATTGTAAATTAAATAAAATATATATTCTAAATTATTTATTATATGCTATATTAGTACATGTTGTATAAGTTATGCTCTTGCATCAGAAGTGTAGCATGGGGACAGTGTGCCCACCAGCTAGCGAGGAGCACGAGCAGGAGAGTTTTAAAATGAGCAGAGAGAATTTTTAAATGTTGAAGTTGTATCTTCTCCCGCTCCAACTTTGCTTCGGTAACGCTCACACTATGAGTTTGAAGCATTCCCCAGCCCATCTCTTGGTTGTTGCAGCACAGTGGATGAACGGTGCCCGCCCTCCTCCCTTTTAGCTGGTGGAGCTTTGGGCATTAAGGGAGGCTGGGCACTTTTCATCTGATGAATACAATGCAGCTTTTTTTTTAGAGCGAGCAGTAGTAGGAGTGGAGCTTCAGTGCCGTGCGATATTGAGCGGAGTGGCTTTAAATCAGGAGAGCGGAGGAGCGAACAGCTCCATGAGTTGCGTAAATTCTCCACACTCCACTCAGCTCATATGTTTTGGCTCACAAGGTGTGCATTGCTGGGAAGGGGGTGAGTCTGTAGCGAAGTTTCCATCCTCGTCAATCGTATTATTTGAAGTTAGGTTAAAAAAAACTCATGCAAATAAAGCTGTTAAAAGTGTGTTTCCATCCAACGGCTTTAAAGCGAATAAAAACCCGTGCGAAATGATGTCACAGCTGTTTTGCGACCAAATTGACATATCAAAATGATTTGAGACATTTGAAGGTGTTTCCATTCATTTTCGCAGTCAATCGCAAAACATTCAAGCAAACATTTGCAACCAAAGTGGATCTCGCCGTCTACCAACAAATGATCAATATTGCAGCAAATTGTAAAAAGTCCTCATGTGCCGCTGTGAGACAACTCTTTGTTGGCCATTTCCTTTGCGAGTTCCTGATAAATTATGGCATTTCTTTGATTTTTGCTTTCTTGAAAATTATATTTTGCTCGTAAATTAAATTCAAAAAGTCTCTTGTCTCCTCATTCGTCCACTTCCATCTGTCTTTGTTGACACCCGCTATGTGTGCAGACAGAGCGGAAATACTGTCCGGAAATGAACTAAAACTTCTTCTTCGATTTTTGGTGGGTTGCAACCATAAAATGATCTAAAACTCAATCGCAATTCATTATTTATTCGGCAAATAACGTTTCCATCCGAGTTTATGGCATAAGCCGTATATCATTCAAGATAAAATCTGATGAGACCAAACGTATTCCCTTTGAGTCGATATTCATGAAATTCTATCAAATTTTACTGCTTCCATAAGGCATTTTTCTTTCGATATTGCTTAATTCGGATAAAAACATGTGGCTGGAAACATAGCTTATGCTTCTCCACTCTGCTCAGAGGGTCTGCAGGAAACACATTAAGCCAAAGCACATAAAGTACCGTTCTCAAAGCCCCTGAATTCTTTGTCAGGTTTTCCTAATTTGGCATTTACTTGCTGTTTCTGTGTGTTCTCACAGGGCCTGGGGGCAGAGTCTAAGAATCTGTACCCTTTCCTTCTTCCTGTCATCCAGCTGAGCACCGATGTTTCCCAGCCGCCACATGTGTATTTACTGGAAGATGGACTGGAGCTTTGGTATGGACACATTTTCCACATGCATATAGACAAAACGTTATATAAAAGAAAATCCCCAATGCACACATTCATAATGATCTGTTTCCCTCTCTTGCACGTCAGTCCACATACCTAGAGTATGACCATAGCTCTCTCTCTCTCTCTCTCTCTCTCAATCTCGCTCTCTCTCTTTTCCCCTTTTTTTCTGTCGCTTAATTCACCGAAGTCTTTTTTTGTCATATTAGTCATCCTCATTTACTGACTCGCGTTGAGTACGTATATGGTATCCAAAAGCAAACACTTTGCAGATAAGCAGTGGTAAATGGGCTCAAAGTGACATCTTGTTATAATTCACATTTTCACAGGCAACCACTGTAGGTGGGCGATGAAGCTGTTGATAATTCATGTGCCTCACAATCTTGCCTTTATGCAATTGTTTTGGCCAAATGCTATTTCCAGTCTCAAGAATCTTCTGCAAAACAATGTGCTCACTTTTGCAATTGTATTACGACTGCAAAAAGGTTTGGTTTAGTAGAAGATAATTTGCCTGTCTGTGGAGAGCTGTGATGTCCAGCATGCTACCTGTACTCTGAGTACAAAGCCACAGTCTTATGTCTCTTTTTTGTCTTTGATACTTCCTGATGAACAGTCATGCCCTATTTGTTTGCTTTGTTTACAGAATCAATGTCATTTTCTTTTGCTTTTATCTTTTATCAGCTGATTGTCCTGCCAATCTTTGGGTCTCTCAGGATCATTCGGATTGCTTAGCCTCCTGTATTGCTGCTTGCAGCTTTTTCCGGAACCATTGTACCCCTAAATAACTTACAGAAGGCCCTCAAAGAAGAGCACTGCGTGGCAGTTTTTTAGCCATTAAAGGCTTAACCACAGAGCATGGCCAATGACTTAAAGTCCAACCCCGGACAAAAAACTAGCCAGCCTCCTAATGCTACAGCCAGAAGTAGGGCTGCATGATTATGGCCAAAATGCTAATCACGATTATTTTGATCAATATTGAGATCACGATTAATTATCACAATTATTTGTTGATTTTAACCAAAACAAATTTTATAGTCACATAGGCTATTCATAGCTGCTTTCACATCCATATTATGCTACATTCTTCTGTCTTAAGTTGTATGTTGTATAGACATACAGCTGCAACACATGTAAATGAAAATAAGCTGAAATAAATAGACTTAAAAAAAAAACTGATCTCTGAAATCTCCTTCAATTGTTTTCACCAATAACTTATTAAAAGAGCTAGGGAGAGAGGAGGAGAGCGTCGGATGCTACTCACAGAGAGACGGCTGATTCGTTATGAATGGGTCCAGCACGGGTCGAATGGCGGGTCAGCAGTTACAGACGCTAACTAGCACCGACTAGCACTGGTCATCGCTGTTGCCTGAAAAACAACACACACAGGACAAAATGTTGCGTTTTCTGCTAAACTGGTAAATCTTGAGACCGACGTATAACTGACTGCTATCTGTTGAGTTTTCCTCATGCTACTCTGTCCTTTGGGACTTTCTACATCTTGAAACTAAGCTGCACGGGGTGCAGTGAACTACTCTGACTGGCTCATGAGCAGACGGTAGTAGCGGTAGATTGGCTTTGCAAAAAACCTGGAGCGTGCTATTAAATGACGCTTTAAAAAAAATAATCGCTCGATCGCGCAAATTTGATCGTGGGAAGTCAAAATCGCGATCGCGATTAAAATTCGATTAATTGTGCAGCCCTACTGTTAGCCACAAAGGTTTGCAACCTTTTGGCATCATTTTGGATGTATTTTAGGACGGCGGTGCTGTTGATCCAAAAAAAAACTGGAGTCTCCAAATGTTACCTCAAGCTCTCTCCTTAGCATCCTGTCCATCCTAGCAGCAAGGACCGCGCTGGCCACCTCCAGCCTTGGGAAAGTCACCACCTTTAATGGTGCAACTCTGGCCTTCCCAATCACAAACGAAATGTGAGGTAGACCACTATCACGAGTCAGTTTCAGATGGCTGACTGCCCCATAACCTCGCTCACTTGCATCGCAGAAGTTGGGCATCTGTGCTCCTTTTAACTTCAAAATCTGGTGGCCTAAGGCATCTCCGGATTCTTAGGCTGGAAATCAGGTCAAGATTTTTTAGCCCCTCCTTAGATTTGTGTACATCCACAATTTAGCTTGCACAGGTCCTGTAGTATTCCTTTCCCTGTCAGCATGACTGGTGCTAGGAACTCTAGAGGATCGTATACTGAGTTCAACACAGACAGAATGCTTCAGCGGGTAACTGATTGTTGTTTCGGTGTGATCGAGAGGAAGAACATGTCTGACTCATTGTCCCAGCGTATGCCAAGAGCTCTTTGTAGGGGCAGTTTGTCTTCATCAACGTCTAGATATTTGACCTCTTTTGTTCTCTCTTCAGCTGGAACAGAAGCCAGGACTGCTCGACTGTTACTGGTCCATTTGGTGAGGTTAAATCCACCTGTGGAGCATACTGATCTGAGCTCCTTTACCAGACAGATTGCTTGGCTCTCATTTGGGACTGATTTGAGACAGTTGTCTACATAAACGTTGTAACAAATCGTGCTGTGGACTTCAGCACCACACTTTCTTTCATTATCATCAGCCGTCCGCTTCAGTGCAAAATCGTCACAGCTCGGTGATGAGACTGCTCCGAAGAGATGCATCATCATCTGGTACTCTGCTAGCGGTTGCTTGGTATTACCATCTGGCCACCAAAGGAATCTGAGGAAGTCCACATCATCTTTAGGTATTCTTACTTGATGGAGCGTTCCTTTGATGTCTCCCATCACTGCTACTGGTTCCTGTCAGGATCCTAGGAGTACACCCAACAAGGTGTTTGTAAGGTCAGGACCCTGCAACAGCTCAAGTTCCTTGAAATGAAGAGGTACAATCAAACACCACTCGTGTTGTCATTTTTTTGTGGTAGACACTATTATTAGGAATGTACCACAGTCTACCATCTTTCCGGGGGAGTTGTTCCTCTGGCACTCTTCTGCAAGCCCTTTCCTCAAGAAACCATTATAGTCCTTGCGAAAGGCTTCATCTTTTAGGAATCTGCGGGCAAGATTTAGTGCTCTTTGTTTCGCCACCGTCCTGTTGTTTGGTAGGCTGATGTTATACTGACGGAACAGAAGTTGTATTTCATAGTGGCCCTCTTTTATTTTGAATGAGCTCTTCATTACACAAAAGAATTTCTTGTCTTCAAATGAGTTTTCTTTTTTTTTTCAATGTCAACTCTGAGAAGTCTTGGTTGTATTGTTGTACAAGAAGCTCTTCCAGCTTGACCACCGATATCTTTTTGGACCTTATCCGAGGTTGAACATGGTCATCCATAGATGCAGTACTGCCAAGAGGTCAATTTATACTCCAACTTAGGTGTGTTAGGGCTCAGTAAGGCCCCTCACCCTGGCTATTGATCACTCTGAGTGGCTCCATTGCCTTTGGGACATTTTCACTAATCAATAGGCCTACTTTCAGACAACCGCTCTACCACTGAGCTCATGAAACTTTAGCAATGTTATTGCTCCTGTTGTCTGAATCCTGCTTAATTGCTGACTTGGGATTTCCTGGAGTCAAGTTCTCTATATGCAAGATAGTAGGGTGTTTCTTCTCACAGGAACGACACGTGAGACGTTTCTTGTCATCTTTACCCCGGAGGCTTGCTCCAACCTAAGTCAAATTTCTCGTATGTGTCTTCATACCTGGCCAATAAAGCGGATTCTGATTCTGATTTGACCTTTTGATCAAGCAGGCAAAGCAGAGTCCATTTTTATTTAGCAGCTCAACTTTCTCATTTTGGGGAATCTTTATTATCTCCATTTTTTTCTTCACATGCACTTCTTTACAGAAAGCGCAAGGCTTGACAAAAGCGTTAAAGGCTGTATGGATGATCAGTCAATTTTTGTCTCATACCAGTGCAAAGATTCAGTCATTCTCACATCCTCAGGCAGCAGTTTCTGAAAAGATTCATGATAAATTCATTTTGCAGTCTTTATGCAAATTTATTTGCACCTTCATTAATACTGTTACCCTTAGCACCCTCTTTCATCTGTGTTTTTATTTCAATCATTTTCCGTGTGCAGTGTGAAAGTTTCCCGCTGCGTGTTGCGCTGAGTGATTTGAACGCTTTCCTTTGTTGCGCGACGTCCATCTCAGTAAACCCAGCATCAGTGACTCCACCTTCACTTCCTTTTGCCATTGTTACAGTTTTCGTTCTCAACCTTTGTTTTTTGTTTTGTTTATTTGAATTACTTCATGCACACTGCCGTTTTTATTTCTGTTTCAGTTAGTTTCCATCAGTTAAATTGCTTTATTTCCATGAGCATATCCTTTTATCTCTGGTCACCTTTTCCTCGTGTAGACCTGTTTACTTTTATTTCCTTCTGCTCGTGATATTTTCATTCAAATCTGAGTGTCACTTAAGGTTTTCCTCTTTCTGTGTACAGATGTAGATACGCGGTGTGAAGCCTATAGTTTTATTAGTTTGTAGTTTATAGGTAGTCTAATGGATTTATTTGTCTGCTTATCAAACACTTCTTTCATTCATTTGTCACTTTTGAATGTTTGATTGTAACCAGGTTCAGAAAACGGTGCTTTCGCTCGCGTACTCACAGTACCTGTGAAATCAGATTCTGGCAGCAGTCCAGATCAATCCAAAAAGTCACTGGTCTCATCCATTCATTTCCACGTTGACTGGCGTCCTTTTTTGCATTCAGATGGACTATTTTTCAACTTAAATGTAGGAGCGGTCAGTAAATCAACGCACATTTGTTTGTAGTGTCACAATGATCCATTCCTTTATTGCATAACTGCAACAGCAATATTAATAAACTTGTATTAAACATAAAGAAAAAAAACATTTGTCTTACAAAATGTGGTTGAAAAATAGTTTGTCTCATCTCCACACAACTCAGTCTGTGTTCAGAAGATTGTGTCGGCCGGTAACTTTCCCACGCAGATTTGGGTTCCAAGACAAAACTTTATTTTAAAGCTTTAGGAAATTATTTAAAAAAAAATTGAAACTTTCATGATAATACACAGTCGAAGATAGTCAGATAGTATTGTTGGCGGACCATTACGTCAGACTCAGTGGTGTGTGAAACCGAGGCAGGGTAGCGGAAAGTAGCACACTTTTTAATTATATAGGCAATATGACACACCCATACAGATATTCTGTGAACTGCCAATACACGGGCTGACAATCGACCAGGGCTGATAATGGGTCTATCGCTACTGTTTTATATTTTAAGGGCGTTTTCACACCTGTAGTTCAGATGACTCTGTGCAGCAACCTAATGCATGGACTTGTACTGTGCAGTCCTGTGAAATTTGACCATATGGCATAGATAGGCAATTACCTGGGGCGTCTTATGCATTTGTAGAACACAACCGTTAAACCTGTTCTGGTGCTGACTAAGAGCCATGAAACCCTTTTTTTCTATTTTAGATACAAATGTGTAAAAGCTGTTGACATTGTCACTGTACTCACTGATTAGTTAAATAATCATATGATTTATTTGACATGTTTCTTTTTATCAGATTTTTCTTTACGTCAAACCAACGCCATTGCTTTCCTCTGTCACTTTCTCTTTCCGCCTTATTTTCCACCTTTCTGATGCACATGTTCTCTTCTTCTCTCTGTCTTTGTAATTTGTCCTGTTGTATTTCTCTTTCTATTTTTGCCACCTTTAATCTGTCTTTTGTACTCTTTTCTCACAACTCACCCCCATTTTCTGTTTTATTCTCTCCGTCTCCTTCTCTCTCCTCCTTTCCTTTTACTTTCCCTTCTGCCTGCTCATCTTATTTTCTCCCTCTCATCATGCAGGTTGGTGACTTTGGAGAACAGCCCAGCCATCACCCCGGAGCTGCTCAGAATTTTCCAGAACATGTCAGCTTTGCTAGGTGAGCTAACATGTGTTTTCTTTTTTTTTGTCTGTGTATGTGATGTGTGTGCAAATGGGTTTGAATTTTGTCCCCCACTTCATGGCGTTTAGGATTAACATATACATTGAATTAGTGGTAGGAAAGAAAGGTATCACAATAAGCACGGTATGGCTTTCTGTGTAATAGGGATATTTGTTTGACTGGGTATTGTTCATAAGAGAGATGAAATATATTACATCAAAACAGTCTGTGAGGTGAAAAAAGGCTGAATAATCTGAAAAAATGAACCAGCATTATACAGGATGATTAAATACTGTCAAATCACAGAGAAGCTGAGAGAATGAGGACGGAAAGTTGATGCAATCCACGGACCTGGTATTCATTTTCATAGTTTTATTACCTCTTCTGGAAAGTGTAGCTTGCGAACATCACATTTGTGGTGTTGCAGTAGCTTTTAGGCATCAAGACCACTACTCTGGGTCTGTAGGCATCTGTGACAGTGGCAGATTGAATGGAAGTGGCTGGATGATGTATCACAAGCCTGGAGCATTGGGACGCCTCACTTGCTGTCACCACGCACACGCACACATATACACACACATTTACACACACACACTTAAGTGTGAAGATGAACAGTATTGATTTTGGTGCTTCTGCACATAACAAGTGAATCTGACTAATATGAACACTACTGTAGTCTGTTACTGGAGCATATGATCACTTAATGTGTAAATAAGGAATCCATGAGACACAGAACAGCAAGAGACTTACAAAGACCATCACGGATGGATAAAACCGAGGGGAAAGGATATGAAGAGAAAAAAGGGAAGATTATTAGCCGGTGTTAGAAGATGATGAATGGTTGATGATGGCAACAGAATTAATGAAGATGAAGTGACAAATAGTAAAGAAAAAAAAGGTTATTCACTGGAGGTGTCCTCTGAGGAGCTTTTGACAAGGATGGATGAAAAGATAAGAGAGGCCCTTTTTCTAGATCTGAACAGAAAAGCTAAACCAAAGGAAATTACCAAAATATAAAAAGTTGGTTTTCTACAACGCAACACAGCCAGTCATGTTAAATTTGAGATCAATCACAGGCAATTACAGGGGGCTTGAAGGTGACAAAAACAACGTCTGCAGCCAAAGCATGCAAAAGCCCAGCGTTGGCAAACTGTGCTTTTTTTTCCAATCCAATTTTAGGTACATGGGGGAAGGGGTTGTCACTATGACTCAACAGCTACAATGCTGAAAAATTTCATAGAGCATTCATCTGTGTACAAGCAAGGACGATAAACCTGGTAAAAATAAAAATAAAATAAAAATTGATTGAAAAACACAAGTTCATTTACACACTCAGAAGTCTGACAGTGTGACTAGCAGAACGTCAGTCCCTAACATGGTTGATCTCTCACTCACACGCACACACACACAGAAGATTATAAGCAGGTGTTGGAAGAAAATGAATGATTTATGAAGTGGTGGCAACAAAATTGATGAAGTAACAAATTGTATACAAAAATTAAAAAAGGTTATTCACTGGAGTTGTGGTCGGAGGAGCTTAATACATGGGTGGGTGAAAAGAAAAGAGAGGCCCTTTTTCTAGATCTGAACAGAAAAGCTAAACCAAAGGAAATGACAAAAAAATCTGAATCGGCTTTATTTGCCCGGTATGAGGACACATACGAGGAATTTTGCTTTGGATCATCATCATTGCTCACAACGCGCTTACACATACAAAGCAAACAATATATACGCACTATAAACAGAAACAATATAGACAGGTTGAGACAGTAGTGCAATGAAGCGTGTGCAGGAGTAAATTATAATTATGATAGTTATTATTTTAATTATGGAGCATAGTGCAGAGGGTGCTGGAATAATTAGTATTATTTTATTGTATACAGTATGAACAGCCCTGAAATAGAGAATGATGAATAAATAACTAGAACCAGTAGACCCATGCTGATTAGATACAGTGGTGCTGGGTTAATGCAAAGGAATTGAACCTGGCACTGTGAGTAAGAAGTCATCTGTTCATCAGAGTGATGGCTTGTGGAAGGAAGTTTTCTACAACGCAGCACAGCCAGTCATGTTAAATTGGAGATCAATCACAGGCAATTACAGGGGCCTTGAAGGTGACAAAAACAACGTGTGCAGGCAAGGCATGCAAAAGCCCAGCATTGGCAAACTGTGCTTTTTTTCAGTCCATATGTGGGATTAGGAATGTGGGAAGGGGTTGTTACTGTGACTCAACAGCAACAATGCGGAAACATTTCATGGCACATTCATCTGTTTCTACAAGCAAGAACGATAAACCTAGGAAAAATGAAAATAAAATAAGTTGATTGAAAAAACAAGTGCATTTATATGCTCAGAAGTCTGACAGTGGGACTAGCAGAACGTCTGTCCCTAACATGATTGATGACACACACACACGCACGGACACTTAAGTGGGAAGATGAACAGTATTGATTTTGGTGCTTCTGCACATAACGAGTGAATCAGACTAATGTGAACACTACTGTAGCCTGATTGGGGTACTGGAGCATGTGATCATGCATATGAAAACTTGATTGAAAAACACAAGGGCATTTATACACTCAGAAGTCTGACGGTGGGACTAGTAGAACATCTCTCCCTAACATGATTGATGAAGATCTTTCAAGTTATTAGTGCACACTGATCAGCTCCCATGTGTGTAAGGGGCTTGATTAATGATGGACTGAAGGAGGGAAGAATGAATGTAACATTGAAAAGAGGGTGTGAGACTGAGAGAAGATGGAGGGAAATTAAAGACCACCCTTTAAATTACAATACTTTGATAATTAAGGAAAGAAGTGGACAGATAAGGCAATGTAGGGTTAGAGGTTGACATATGGAGGTGGAAACACAGAGTCCAGAAAGTAAGGATGTGTAGAAAATTTCAATAGACTGGAGGAGAAGGTATGGTCGCAGGTCAAAACTGAACGCTGAACACGAAATAAGTGGAGAAACACTCTTGCATTTATTTACATAATTTAATGAAAAACATGAGAGGAAATCAACTTGGCTTTTGCCTTTTACTCTTTTCTTTTTCATCATCTTTGGCTGGTTTTCAACAGAACATTTGGGGATTCATTTATTTAGGCCATGGAGAACAGTGGAGGGATGTGGGCCATTGAGAAGAATTTGGCCTGGTATGGTGTCGCAGCGTGCCAGGTGTGTGGCCTGGCCTGCCTGATAAAGAGCCCCGCTCCATCACTGCTGAACTGGGGCAGCAAATTCCCTAATTAGAATGTCAACAGCCTTGCCTTGGCTACATTGTTAGACTACCACTATGTCCTGTATCACTGCCACCACGCTCTGAACTAGGACATATTTCAGCTGTGTGTGCTGCACTGACTAGTGATGATGGAGAGCAAGCAGGGAAGTTTTTTTTTTTTTCCTTTCTTCAAGGAAAAATCACATCACACTAATTAGATTGAGCAGTTGGAACTTAAAGATCCAATCCGAAGGAATTTCTCCCCTCTAGCGTTCGGATCATGTATCACAATCAACTAAGCCCACGCTGTTCAAAGTACATATTACAACTTGGGTAACCTTCC
Source organism: Etheostoma cragini (assembly GCF_013103735.1). NCBI lineage: Eukaryota > Metazoa > Chordata > Actinopteri > Perciformes > Percidae > Etheostoma > Etheostoma cragini. Next base: position 4,289,765 of record NC_048411.1, on the reverse strand, counting down.
CGCTTCAAAAAGCCAGTTTTTTCAATATTACTAGTGCAGCCAAAGACATGTCAGACCATCCCCGCTAAGGTCAATGATACTGTAATGAGAGAGCTTTCAGTCTCACCTTTTGCTTGTGAAAGAATGTGATCACACAGTTAACTGCATGGCTAATGTACTCCATGGATCAATCTGGGCATCCCCTTCAGAAGGACACTCTTTTTATTACAGGCTTCAACGAGAAGTAATCACTGATTACAGCTATCGTGTGTGTGTGTGTGTGTGTGTGTGTGTGTGTGTGTGTGTGTGTGTGTGTGTGTGTGT
>NC_048411.1:4238454-4289269 GCF_013103735.1 Etheostoma cragini | reverse complement strand
GTGTCGATCACATCGCAGGACGTTGCGATGTTGACGCTAAAACTTTTTTGCTGCTTGATAGAGAAGTAAACTTCTACCGTTCTCCTTTTACATGATTATTACTGGCCGACCCTTCCCTTTTAAGACAGGTAGCCATGTGGGCAACGTGTGTGTGTGTGATGTTAGTCCGACGGGGGTTTGTTATGGGAAGTAAGGCTATCTTTGTGTAGAAAAGTACCGTAGGCAGCAGCTGACGCAGTAATGTGCACAGTTTTGATGGGTAGTCAGTGAAGATATGGTACTCAGTGTTTTATGTTTGCTGCAAATACAAACTAAATCACCTGATGAATGCAACATAATCACAACGTCTCCCGGCCATTTCCCCCCCAGAAAGCTGCTACCAGCCAAGATAGCTAATATGGTTAGCCTAAAGAAACAAGGTTCTGTCTGTCCCAACTAACGTTACAGTTCGGAGCCGCGACACTGGAAACATAAAACTAATCTACTACAGAAGTCTGTGTCTGATTCAATGTCATTTCCACTGATATTGTTCTTGGATACATAGTTTGTTGCTAGTGCGCGTGACATGCAGTTCTGATCAATTTTTAAAACTAACGAGCTGGCCTTGCTAGTCGACCACAACCTGACATTTAGAGGAAGCAACATGCAATCACTGTCCTTCACGATAGCCTGGATTGATTATTAGATGAATACTATGGTGTCATGCTAGTCAACCAGCGTATTTCTACCTAATTTCCCTCTCCAAAATCACTCAGAGGAGTAACGTTAGTCACAGCGCTTACCTGCTTTGGTGTTTGTAAAGCATTATAGTTCAACAAAGAATGGTTCACATTAGAAAAGATCCTTTTTCACTTTTTTCTTCTATGTAGATGCACTCCCCTACAAAATCACGCAGTAGTCAAGAATGATTTATTATCTCGAAGTAGAGCTATTATGTCATCTTTTAAAAATAACTTTCTTTTTTCATATCGCAATATATACCGCAGGGGAAAAAAATATTGCGATGTAAGATTTTTCCAATATCGTGCAGGCTATATGTGTCTATATATATATATATATATATATATATATATATATATATATATATATATATATATATATATATATATATATATATCATTGCATATTGTAAGTACGTGCATTTATTTAAAGTTTGATATCATAACAATCCATGATCATTGTGTTAATGCATTTAAACCTCCATCCTAGAGCTTTACTCAGCTCACACCTTTTGTATCTGGCTGTCTTGTAACAGACACTGCATGTCCTTGTTGCTCATCATAGATTGCAATACAGTTTACTTTTTTTTTTTTTTTACATAAAATGCAAAAATTGTTTGGGAGATGGATGGGGGGACCTACAGTTTCAGCAGTGTTCCCAACAACCATTAGAGGCACTTCAGAGACCATTATCACCGTCAGATGTCGGGCTCATTTTCCTGGCAATGTTGATAACCGAAGCGGATTGTACAGCACATGCCCAGGGCTATAAAAGATGGACTGACTAAAGCTTAATCAGTGCTTTAGCAGCTGTTTTGTGACTATTTGATTACAGGGGATGATTGTGTGTGTGTGTGTGTGTCTCTCTCTCTCTCTCTCTCTCTCTCTCTCTCTCTCCCCCCCGCCCTCTTCCCCTCTCCCTCCCTCCCCGCGTAGAGGGGGTGGTTGTGTCCTCACTCGCCTTGTAAATATGTAATTGCTTTTGTAGTACTGGTTCTGCAACATAGGCTGTTCTGTTGTAGAATCACACTCTACAGGTGTTTCTAACATTGTGTCAATGGCCATTTACATGCAGGGAAGAACAAAATATTAAAATTATTTTAAATATAATCCAACCTCATCCAAATTAAGCTTAAACTATTTTTTAATGATCATCGATTTAGTTAAAAATGTAAGTAATAAAACCTGTTTCTCAAAACGGTAAAGTCTCTCTTTGCCAGAGGGCGGAGGGTCTGCCTTCTCCACACAGCATTCGGGCATGGGAGGAAAATGTTAGTTTATTTAAAACAATCACCATTTTCTCGCCTTGGGAGAAAAGCCTCGGTGCCGCCGGAACTTGTTTTGGTGGAACGTGTACGTTTTTAAACGTTTTAGTCGTGCACCAGTAAACTCAGATTGGTAAAATAGTCCAGCTAGCGGTCTGGATTTACCCTGCAGAGATCTGAGAAAAGGTTAACCATAGTCCTCCGAAATCGACCGGAGTTTAAAATGCCAACACAAAGAAAGCTCAAGGCAACGGATATTTGGCCTAAATGAGTGAAATCGGGGGGAAGTGGAACGTCAAGGATAAAGACCAAGTGTGTGGCTCCTAAAAGAGACTTATCTGTGATTCAGGATCAGTTTTAATTAAGTAAGTCATCTTTATTTTAATAGCAAATTTTACAGACAAGAGGGGTCCCAAAGGGCTTTACAGTATAACAAATAAAAACGACACAACCCATATTGGTCAATATGGGTTAAGGTCAATGATTTTCAGGTAGAAAAAATTTAACTTAAAAATTAGGAATGACCCAAATACCACATAAGGGTTAAGCTCCAAAGCCGTACAGGTTGCGGTCCTGCTTCTTTAGATCATATTCAGTAAATAAGAAAAAGGCAAAGTAATTAAGTAAGTAAAAAACAAAACAATATAAATTATTAAAAAAAGAAATACAGGCAAGCCTAGTCTGTAGTGCACATGCAAGTTTAGCACACATTTTTCCAACTGAAACTAGCCAACCAAGAATTTTTATTACATTGATTCTCACTATAACCAGCATCCACAGCCAACTGTTTAGGTTTTTTTATCCTCTTGGGATAGATTGATTGTAGGAGAGACCTATTTTCGATGTTTTTTGCCCCCAAGGTCTCCTTCCAGGCAGCGCGGCAATGGTTATGTTTAGGGTTAAGGTTAGGGTTCGCTGGCTGGAAGGTGAAGTTGGAGGCAAAAAACACCAATGAGCCCTATTTTCTTCACTCCTAGTCAGACGTTTTCTCCCGGGGCTCTTCATACCGAGGTCATTCTTCATTTCAAATTCACCTTTTTGTCCTATTTGTCAGTCCAGGCTCATATAGCTTCCCTGCTATCTGGAGTAGCTTTTTTATCTGCGCCTGGGTTGTTGCCTCGTAGCTCAATCATAATTGTTTGTCTCATTCTGGGCTTGAGGAGTCGTACTCGTGGCATCTCATCTTTGTAAGATGTTGATCAGCTGTCGCCAGAGGGTTTGCTGTGAGAGCTGTTCAGGCATATGTCGCCAGCTGAAGGCCACCAGCGGCTGAAAGCCTCCTCTTCTTAATGACTCTGTTATGCGTTTCAGTTACACAGTCTGGATCAAGGCAGATGACTAATGCTTTTAGCTCCCATGCTTTGTGATATGAAGATATTTATTACTTTTAAATCCAACCTAAACGCTTCTTTGGAATCGGCACTATACTTTTTGGTATTTTATTCTTGTCTTCTTTTTTTTTTTTGCTTCAAGATGCACAAATAAAATCACCCAAAAATGATGAAGAGTGTCCAGATTGTATTTGTTGTATATAAATAAAATCTACTGATCAGTTCATAATAGACAAGTGCACAGCCATTTGTGTTGACTAATGTGTTATTTAATTATTGTGTAGGAATTCTTGTGTGTTTTTGTGCCTGTAACTGTTTGACATGGCTCTCATGATGATCCTCTCTGAGTGCATTATACTGCCATTTCTCAGGGGTGTCTTCCAGTGTGGCTGGTTGTGGTTTTTCTTGGGTAAATGAGCATGTATATTGACTTTTTTGTTGTTGCTGTGAATTGTAATTTGCATTGTTGGCAGATGTGAGGGAATTACTTTCTGTTGAAATGGATTTTTTATAATATTTGATGATGAAAGTGCCATGCTGTTAATAGAACTAAACATAACTCATTTACCTGCCCTATTTACCTTTAGGAAATAACAGAATGATTTCAGTCTCTTGGTTCATTTAGGGTATATGGTCTTAATTGCCTTGAGCACAGAAGAACAATTTTTTTGTGCCTGTTAATACATGAAATGCACTGTTGACTTGAACTGCAGTATTGAGGTTGCACTCTTTATTGAACAAAAAATTAATCCTCAAAAGTTAGTTTGTATTTCTCAACCTCAATGTGCTGAAATGTGACCTCAACTCTTACTTTGAGAGTCATTTGGACTACAGCACACTCAGGTTGATGTGACATCTATTTCCACAACAGCAAAACAGCATCAAAATGTCAGTATAAACCTCTAAAAGTACCCATAAAACACCAGACGCTCAGGTATCTCTTCTTATATGCACAGTAGAACCCAAATATCCATCTTTACAAGGATTGTGCCAAATAAACAATGGCCAACCTGCCATCTTTTTGGCCAGTTTTCACAAAAAACACCATGATTGTATAGATCAGTTTGGGAAGTTTACCCTGAAAAGTTGTAATTTTCTGCTTTAAGAAGTCTTTTTTTCTTCACATTTTACAGTACACAAGCTAATGCAGCTTCTAAGTAGGTTTTAAGGCAAACAGTTACAATCACTAAATGCACCCGCTTCTGACCTACGGACACAACAAAGACGTTGCTTCATTCTGTTTTTGGACACATCTTTGCAGCTGATTTGGTTTTAAAATCAATCATTGTCTTCTCTTTGTCTGAGCTCACGTCACTTAATCGCACACAGCATGTGTTTAGCTTAATGTTACCCCATGTTATGTTTGTAGTGTTAAATATTTATGTAGGCTGATTTGCTGACTAAATGGGCCCCTGGAATACATTATGTACCTGTACAGATGGCAGCATATATTATGTTCATTGCCTCACTGTGGCTGGCAGATGGCTAGAAAACATATTGCATATATCAACATTAATAGCACTTGTATGAACCAGCATGGCTAGACTGGGCTTCCTCTATTACTACTTACTTACCAGTCACTTTTAATCTCATCCTACACAAACCTTGATGAGGAAGAAGAGGTTAAGGTGTTTTTTTTTTAACTTGGATTCAGAAGGTTTGTTAACTTTGACTTTGGAATTGGACACCTTGGTTGAAAATAACGTAACTATATCCCCCTAAGCTACTGCAATTGTAGAAGTCTGTACTATAGAATAACAAGATACAGAGAAACAATTTATTAGACTAACAAAATAATTGCTTTTGGGGCTTTCAGGTCTGTGATAGTCGGCCCAGGTATGCATTGTGAAATAAGCTGTATGTTTATTGCCTGTAATGTGAAATCATGTTCAAGTGTTTATGTTGCTATATATTTTTAGGCATAAGAGGTTTGTTTACTTATATTGATGTTTAAGCCTGTGATATATAGAAAAAAAAACAACTGCGTCCCCAAACTCACTATAATAGATAGACGGAAATAAAAGCTGAAGAGTGAATGAGAGAAATAACAAACTACTAATTAACTCCCTTGTTTTACTTAAATAGTTATTCCTAGCCATTATGGGCTTGTGATCCCTTAAAATTAAGATGTGTGCACTTGTAACCTTATCACAAGAATGGTGTTAGTGTAGACATGAGTTGTGAGCCAAACAGATTTTTCCTTCCCGGAGTGTTTTTTTTCTCGTTTGAAGAGAATTTACAGGCTTGTAAAAGTGTCCAGTATTTCACAAGAAAAAAGCAAGACATGTAGAAAGGCAGAAAACACTTATTTTTTATCCTTTGAACATCTGGTGACCCCTGATATTAATCCTGGGACTCTTTTGGTGAGTTATCGCAAAAATAATTATACCCCCATTTACTAACTGCTATCCTGGGTGTTAGAATCAGTTACCCTGTCAACTTGTATGAAGTAAACAACTATTCTAGGTGTAAGAGGCAGCAACACTGTCAGCCCGTATTACTTTCAAATTAGTCATGCGGATGTAAGCCTCAGTGTATGTATAGATGCTGTGTGGGGGACGGTTTTAGGGTGTTAGTGTTGGCATGCAGGTTTGTGTGACTCTTTTAGTTCCTGTGTGTCCATTAGCTGTGTCTGTCCCCTCTCTTTTCTTCCTCACCTCTTCCCTGTCTCTGTTGGTGTCTAGACAGTATATATTCTAGGTGTTAAGGTCTGTTGCCATGCCATCTTACATTACTGTCAACCCTACATCTTACTGTGTAGATGTTAGTTGTGGTGTATGTTTAAGCCACCTCTTTCTGCCCCTGTCGTCATCATTCTGATCATCTATGCTGTCTGTTTGCTAAATGAACCATACGTTCCATGTTTCTAATTCCATGTATCTCCTATGGCATGTGTTTTTTTGAGGCCCTTACTTACAACACCAGCACATCTTCTCTTTTATTCACGGAATATAGCTTTTGCTCAACTGCCTGGAAATGTGTTGTAAATAATTTAAAATTGCTAAAAAAAAAAACAGCTGCTATTGTTGCATAAATGTAATGCTGGGATAATTATATTGTATGCAGAGGCAGCAGTATGCTTAATAATTAAGCTTGTAGTTCATTTTTAAAAATATTTTCACAACCTCTTATAAATGTTAGCAGATAAACAGCCACCTGCGTGCATTTTTAAGGGATATAAAGCTATGGCTGCAATCCTCATTTGTGGATATCTTGAATTTGATTGGTTCATAAAAGCTAATACAGGACTTTTTTTTAACTTTAAAAACTTAATAGTTTTTAAAGTATTAAAAAAATACTTTTCTGTTGGTTGAGTTTCCTTTTAGCATGCAAGAGCATAAAACAGAAGCTGCTGTTACAGAGTAGGTGTGCAAGATATATTGACTCAGTACTGTTATTGCAATATCACGTTGCACATTAATGTATCTAAGGGTGCAAGATATGTCGACTCAATATTGTTATCGCAATATATCGATGCAATAAGTATGCAATAATTTGCTTATTTTGTGCATCGTTGGCTGTGTGGCTCAGTTGTGTTTTATTTAGAGCCCGCCGGAAACGCTATAATGATCATTTCATTGGCTAGTTACTGGGGCACTTGCACATGTTAGTGCACTTCAGCGCACGGGTCCATTAACAAACCCTATGTAGCATATCACGCGTGTGCATATTTCAACAGAGTGACAGTGTAAGTGAAGAAATTAATAGAGACAACAAAACGAATCAGAGAAGCAAAAGAAAGTTGTTTCCTGTTCTCTTTATTTATATATTTTGTACTGTCCAACCAGTTTAACAATATCACATTTTGTCACTATCATGCAACCTTATTACAGAGTCAATACACTTTTGTCTTTTTTGTATTTTCATGGACAATATTAACTCTGGTTAAGCTTGTTTACTTATCCAGAAAGTTTTAAAAGCAAAATGTATATTGCACTCTTTTTGCTTGACTTTTTCATGAATTATTTAATTGGTGAGTTTCCTCCATTTCAAGGTTTAGTTTGTTCTTCACTAAAAGATCAATGGATAAATCCATTTCTCCCAATGGAGTTGTCATGCGTTAGTTTTATACAGTTGTCAATCACAGTGGATGACCTGAAAGATTGATGATCATGTTTAACCACATGCTGAACATTTCAAAAGGTAAAACAAATGTTTATCATCAATCATTCAGTCATTATCGAATCATTTATCAGCAAATGCCTATGTCCTCCCTCTCTGCCTTTGTTCCCCCGTCCCTGTCTGCATCCATCTAGTAAACCTTTTTAGTCTAATTTTGTAAAGTGCAACATCTGATGGTCTGTTTCAGAGTTGAGCTCCGAGAACCTGCGCACCTGCTTTCAGATTGTAAATGCCTACTTATATTTGTCTGCCACAGACTTTCTTCAGGTGAGAGACACTCTTTTATACTGGCACATAATACACATTAATTGTATAGAAATTTCCCATGCCCATATGATGTTTTCGCCCACAGAACTATGCCGAGTCATTGTGTCGAGCTTTCTGCAGTCTGCTGAAAGACATCACGAATGAGGGACAGGTCCAAGTGCTCAAGGTACTCTCCCTCCCTCTTATACACAGAACTATATTACTTCTGTTTATTCTGTCTCCTCAGGGTTCAATTTTTCATCCTCCCTTTTTAAGTTCCATCACAGTTTGTTTGTTTTGTCGGGGTGGCGTTGTGAAAAGCAGGTGCACTAGAAATGTCAGTAAATGTTTTCTAAACAGATAGTGTTAATTTCATGAGACGAGACGAAATATGTTCGTCATCTACCTTCTTTTTCCACGATGAAGACGAGACAATGACGGCACAAATGTCCAAATACGCCGGATAAGACTAAATTTACATGCATTATTGTTGACAACAAAAAAAACTAAAATGTTTTGCATAAAATAAAAACTAAGATAAAATCTGTCTTCGTCTTCAATCGTCTCTCCTTTTTTATCATGAGATAGATCTAGTGCAGTAACCGTTTAGAGCGCTCAACTAGAGATTCAGCGAGACCCTTTTTTTCATCTAGCCGTCACACGTCTAAGTAGCAATGTGGCCCGGGCAGGGAGGGAGGAAGCCCGGTTCTGCCTCCTGGAGAAGCCGCTACAGCATGTAGCGATGTGCCCCAGGGCAATGAAAGGAGTGCTGACGAAGCTGCTCGTAAACAGCTTGCAGAGCGGATGGAGAAATGTATGCAACTGCTGGCAACAAAACAACGTGCTGTAGATTGTAGTTGCATGAAGGAAGAGGCTCGATACAAAACTAGATGCGTTTAACAAAGTTGCAACAAAAATCAAGTGTATTTTGTCAGGTAATTATGAGATTAACCCTCTTTAAACACACTTGAAAATACATGCTTTTCTCCCCTAAATGTTTTACATTAAAAAAAAAGTGATACAGCTCCCATCTACTTTGCCCCTCTTGCATGTGCCTGAGGTCATTGGGAAGTTAACACTCTTAATTTTTGTGTGTCAGTGTGATTCTAGGCCTTACTGACACAGAGCTACAGAGGTTAGCATAGAGAGTTATCTATTTTCGTCCAATAACTATATACATAAATTTATAGAACTTGGTAATTATAAATTGATGAAATTGTGAGATGCAATAACTAAGGCCCTATTTTTGCTTTGACACAGCTGCAGCCATCACAGGGTTAAAACTTTCTGGTCAAGTTTGGTATCAATCAATTTGTCTTCTTATTGGCTAAACAGGTAGGCCGGTTTCGTAACATCTAGTTTTAACTGGAAGGAATAGATGTCAATCTTTCCCACGTTGGTTCTCTTGCTTAGACGTCAGAGAATCCGCCGGTCTGCTCAGTAACGGTGTAGAAGAGAGAAGCGATTAAAACCCACCAATGTTAAACTGGTAAGCTTTCTTTCCGTTGAAACTCTGCCAGATTGTGAGGGCACCAGCTCATTTGGGATAAAATGGTTAAGATATTCTAATTCCTTGGATTGTTGGCCATGTAGGAAAAAATAGTTTTTGGTGATATTTCACCGCTGTGAATAAATACACGAGCGAAAAAGGTATAGATGTACACTAGCGGTGCAGTATCTTTCTGTATTTCTTTACTTAATAACAGGATTAAAACTATAAGTAATTCATTGTATGCTTTGTGTGTGGACTTAATTGATTCATGAGACTTTAAGCTTTCAAATGGTGTGCTGCATGAGCGTGCTTATGATGTGTTTATGTGTTTATAATTTAATATTTGCAATTTATGAAAACCTATGAGTGGAGAAAACGTTTTCTTTTGAATGGAGAAAACTGTCCCGTCAGGGGGACGGTGCCAATATTTGAGATGTGTGAAACACTATTTGACTGAAATAATCACAGAAATAATTTTATTAAAAAAATAACTAATTTATTTTGACTAAAACTTGACTAAGATTAAAAATAGGGGACAAAATGAACACTATACACGGACACACAAACAGACCTACAGGTTTGCAAGAGTAGCCTCGATATTCTCACTAGTGATAGTGAAGTGTTATAAAGGTTACCTCAAGCCGCCGTTCTCTTCATCAACAAAAGTTTTTAAAGACAGTTTTCAGTTTGGCATCTGCCCATATAGTATCATCAAGACTGCTCTGATAAATGTACTAAATGACAATAATCTGAATGCAGACATCAGTTTTTGGCTTGCTTAATCTTAAGTTTGGCTTTTGATCGTGTTATGGTGTGTCAGGCAAGATAAAGGATGGGTAAAGATGAGCAGAGCTATCATATTTGAATTTCATTTCTCTTGGTTTACTTTCTGACTTACAGGTGTGGAAGTGTGCACATGTGCTGTTTGCACTGCTCTCAGTAGAATGTGTATTGCTCGCATAATGACCAGAGAGCTTTAGATTCGTAATGCTCAGTGGTATTACTGCACATCTGGCTCCTGCTAATCCTTTGTTCAGGAGAGAAGAGCGAGCAGACAACACACCTGCCAACCTACACAACATGTGCACACTGCACCCTGGGAAAAGAGTAGTCAGCATGTGTTTCTTTGAAAAGTTCATATGCACTTACAGAGACAGATATAGCCTCTCACTGTCTGTCTCTGTGCTATGGGTTTGGTCGCTGACCTTTTTGAGTTAAATATTCTTAAATGAGGAGGCTTGCATTTGCAGTGTTACATCATACTGTTGGTGTGGTCTGGATTTATGCTGTAGTCTAATCATGGGAAGCCTAATGAGGACGGGGTGATCTTTTTACTGATTTAAATCCGGTCCTTGTCCTTTCACCCTGTCCTTTCAGGTTAGTTTTCTTGGCCACATATATACAACTCATGTATTTTTCTAAACTTCAAAGCAAGCACATATATTACGGAATCTAAAACCTTAATGAGTATAGGATGTATTGCAGGCCTGCTGTATTAGATTGCATTAGTTTTAGCTAGGTATACTCTTATAAAGGGACAACTGAATGTACAGTACTGAATGTAGGAACGCAGCCACGCATACCATGATGCCTCTGTCACTTTATCTAGTACCCTCAGATTTTCCTTTGTCATATTGTGTCTGTTTTTTTTTTGTTGCTTTACTTAAGCTGGTGAATTTAGATATTGTTTTCATTCAAGCTTTAACCCTCCTCTTGTCCTCTGGTCAAATTTGACCCCTTTTATCAATGTCTATATCAGAAATAAGGCAGTCTTTTAACCAAATGACCACAAGGATGGAGTCCATGCAATGCTCTTTGCAAATACAATTGATCACTTTTGGGTAGTGATGGTTTTCTAGTGTAGGGGTACAAAACTTAAAGAAGAGCTAGCCCTCCTCCTGGTGAAAGCATTTAATTGGATTAAAGGAGAAGGTAAACTCCCACCATCATGGAAAGAGGCCCTTATTACAGTACTCCCAAAGGAGGGAAAAGACAGGGATTATTGCCGGAACTATAGAACCATTTCCATTGTTAACGCAGACTTTAAATTGTACACCGCAATAATTGCCAAAAGACTTCTCCCGGATTTAATTTACAAAGACCAAACTGGGTTTGTTAAAAATTGGCAAGAACACAATAATATCAGAAGAACGCTGCATCTGATAGGATAGAAAAGGAAAATAAAGCTGCAGTAAACTAAGCATTGACACCGAAAAGGCTTTTGATAGGGTTAAGTGACGTTTCCTATATCCTATAAGTTTGCATAGATTTGGTTTTAGCAAACAATCAGTAGGGATCATTAGAACAATTTATCAAAAACCAACAGCAAGAATAACAATCAATGGATCATTGTCTCTATTTTTTACATTGGAGAGAGGCACTAGACATGGTTGAAGTCTCAGTCTCACACTATTTGCGTTTTGCATTGAACCCCTGGCCTCGCCAACATGAAGAAATACGAGGCATTAAGATTGGACACGCAGAACACTTGATTGGTTTCTTTGCAGACGAAGACTTTGTTTTGGTTCATTTGATGGACCCTGAGACCTCCATACCTATACTGATGGAAATCCTAGATGATTTTAGTTATTATGCAGAATATAAAATAAATATTACAAAGACACAACTCCTGTCATTCAACTCGGATCCTTCGAAGGAAATAAAAGATAGATACAATCTAAGATGGGATATGGGATCAATAAAGTATTCAGGGGTGAACATATTTAAAAATTTTAACAATTTATATGAGGTAAGCTATAATCCAATTAACCAAAATATTAAAAAAGATATTGAAAGATGATCCACTCACCCATTGGACTTTAGTAGTAAGATTAACGTTATTAAGATGAAGATTTTGCCTAGATTGCGATATATATTCCAGGCCTTACCAATAGAGGTCCCTCAGCACCAATTCCTAGCCTGGGATATGCTTTTTTCTTTTTTTTTGTGATTTATCTGGGACGGAAAGAAGCCTAGAATTAAATATGCAACACTTCACTTGGCCAAACATAAAGGAGGAATGGCACTCCAAAATCTCAAAGATTACTTTCATGCAGCTCAGTTTTGCCCCTTATTTCTTTGGTGTAATGGCAACTATTTTGCTAGATGGAGGGAAATCGAGACATGTGTTGAAGGCTATCAGATCCAGTCAATGTTGGGAGAAAAGGAAATCCCCTCATTAGTCAAGTGCAAAGTAGGCTCCATAACTTCTAACGCTCCAGAGTTCTGGTTTAACTTTGTGAGCCTGCTAAAACTAAGGAAAGATCAGAGAGTTCTTAGTTGGATAGCCTTTGACACCTAGTTTAAGCCAGGAGTTAATGATGCCATATTCAAGGATTGGGCAGTAAAAGGTATCAAAGCAGTGTGTATGATTATGTACAACAAGGAATTAGACTTTTCATACATTAAAAGGAAAATTCTCCCCTTCACAATCGGGACTTATTTAGGTATATACAATTTAGGGATTACTACAACAATGAATTGAAAATGGAGAATTCCCAAGAAGTCAATCCAGTTATAAGATATATAATGAGTGCTTATGGACCAAATAGAAACTGCGTTCAAATCATTTCTATGTTTTATGAAAGAATTACGGAATATAGGGGCAGCTCAACATTATACTTGAACTCAAGATGGGATGAGGAACTAAAAGTGGAAATTCCATCAGATGTATGGTACGATATGTGTGAAACTCAACATACTTTAACAAGTTCACAACAACTGAGGGTGTTTTACTGGAAGATTTTTTATTTTTATTTTTTTTATTACAGCTCAGATTAGCAGTAAAACATCTTCAACACACCAGCCCTGCTGGAGACAATGTGGCTGCTTAGTAGCGTATCACACACACATTTTTTGGAGTTGTGGAAAACTGAAGCCATTTTGGGTGGATACACATTTAATTTTGAGTAATGTACTTGGATATAAGAATCAATTTACATGCATAGTCCTATACCTCGGTCATATTTCACCTGTAACAGTACAGAGGGACAGTTACCTAGTCAAGACACTCCTTACAGCAGCGAGGAAAGTCATAATCAGATACTGGTACAAGCCTGATTGTCCTAAATGGCAACAATGGTTTGATGTCATACAGGAAATAAGGGCACTGGAAAGGTTTACTTTTGTTCTAGGTTTAAGAGAAGGTCTGTATACCAATAGATGGCAGAAGTGGACACTTTACTTAAAGCATAAGGACATTGGTTCACAGCTTGGACTCAATGGATAAAGCATAGCCTTGAAATGTATTTTTAATTCTATTTTTTTGGCTATCATCACCTTTTCCCACAGGAGTTTCCTCATTCCACCTTTTTATGTTTTTTCATATATTACTCACAAATTGAGGTGCCTAATCAGTTGTTACAATTTACTGATTATTCAATAAAAACTAAACTTAAAAAAGGGTAAAGAAATAAAATAAATGTGTTAATCTTTTTGACCTGGGAGGACAACACAAGGGTTAATTACTTGACAGAGAGCTCATTCAAATTTCTTGAGAAACTAAAACTTAAGGGACTAACCTTGCTTGCCGCATACTGTAGGTCAAAGGCTCAATTAAAAAGAGGATTATCTACATTCTTTTACTATCTCTTGGGGGAAAAAAGCTCCTGCTAACTCTCTTTTCCCCCCATATGTCTTAATATCATCCTGTGTCTGTCCCATACTGTCTCTCTTTTGACACCCAACCTCACTGGTCTAAGGTTCTCCTTGACTCTTTTTCTGTTTCTCCTTGCTACTGTTCCTTACTCTCCTCTCTGAGTACCGTCTCTCATCCTCCCTCTCCCTGTGTCTCGGCAGGTGGTAGAGATAGCTTTAAAGGTTAGCCCCATACTGGGAGCCCACATGTTCCAGCCCCTGCTGCCACCTGTCTTCAGAGGTATTGTGGACGGCGAGGTGAGTTTGTCCTCAACATAATGCGCATATCTGGACTGAGATTATATAAAAGGACAAACTGGTCCTGTTACACTACCTGGGGTGCATTTTCATGCATTTTCCATCTTCTTTTACTGTGTTAAAGCATTTACCTTATTAAACCCCAAAATACTCACTTAATAAGAGAGTGTTCCTGCAGCTGCATGTTCTTTCAGTTTGTCCATTTCTGTCTCATTAAAAATGAATTCTTGTGGAGACAATATATGGTAATCATTGATCATTCAGCTCAGTTAAGGGTAACATGCTGCCTTTAACAATTCTGCTGTGTCACTGGATCTTCTTTCCCCTTATTGTACTTAATAAAATGCCATGCACAAATGCTTTTACATAAAGCATTTTTGGCATGGTTATTTTTCTGCATTTACATCATTATGTATTTGTGTGTATTTGTTTGTACAGAGATATCCCGTGGTGATGTCGACCTACCTAGGAATCATGGGCCGCATCCTTCTCCAGAACTCCAGTTTCTTCTCCTCACTGCTCACTCAAATGGCTTCTGAGTGCAGCCAGAAGGTGAGACTCGATGTCCGCCCTTCATTTCTGTCTCCTCAGCACAGTGCCTTGGAATGTATGTGAGAGACATAACTGCAAAGTGCCTATTAAAAGGGAATCATTTTGAACGAGGCTAATGAGCCAAATCATTGCAAATGGTAACCTACTGAAGCCCTAAGGTTTGAAGCTGTCCCCCTTCAGTGTGAAACCTAGACATTGTTTTTGAGCAACATTGACTTTGCCTTGTTTTGACATTGCTGCCTTAATCTAAATAAATGAAAGACCTAGAGTAGTGTAGTAGTGTCTCCATCATGCATCTCCTTTATTGACAATAGAAGACAAGGCAGTGAGGTAAATGAGGCAGAACAAACAAGGAAGGTCAGTTGCTGACTATTATGACAATGGTAGACCCATACATTTTAAAACATAAAATCCATCAGTATACTGTAAATTGAGTTGCTTTATAATCAATTGCCACTCCTCTGTTTGTCTTTTCTTTCTCAATCTATATTGACCCTCTTTATCTCTCCTTACTCTAATCTACCTCTCTTCCTTCACCCTTCTCTCTTCTCATCAGATGGACCAGTTGTTGGGCAGTGTTATAGAGATGTGGGTTGACCGCATGGACAACATCACTCAGCCAGAGAGGAGGAAGCTATCGTCGCTGGCTCTGCTTTCCCTCCTACCATCTGACAACAGGTGAGAGACATTTGCCATTCATTTACATGCAGATGGGGCTTGTAGCTAATGAGAAGTGAATAGCATTCCTCCTGTCAGCACAGCTGACACAAGGGCAAATAAGTAGAAAGTAAAAAGACATACTTTATATTAATTACTTAGCTCTTTTTGGACTGTAGTGTCTGTGGTGCAGTATGGGTTGTAACCAACAGTAGAGAATATAAGCTGTTGAAAATTTCAAATTTGTACCCTTCAGCCATAATATGCTGCACAAAATCAACAGGCTTAACACCATACTAGACCTGGACGATTCGGGGAAAAATATGAATCGCAATATTTTTGCTTTGAATCAATATCACGATTCTTTGCCACGATTTTTGTGTGTAATAATAATAATGTTTGTTGTACACATAAACCTTGTACACATAAACCTTGACTGTGAAACTGTGAGAACAAACTCACAGAAGAAAGTAATAGCATTTGTGATGCAGTCAGCTCGTAAAAGTAAATGAGAATCAAAGTTAAATTATTTAAATATTAGATTGTGAACAGGGTGAATTGAGACAATCAATCGTGCGGGCCTACAGCGCACACACACATATTCACATTGCAGGCATACACAGACAGGGGAGTTCTGCTTAGGTCTGAATCGTAGTGGATTCAATTTTACGCTTTACTAGTACTTAAACCAACATTTTATTTTGTGAGATAAAGAATGTTCTTTTCTTGGCTTGGTCATCACACATTAATTCTTTTGCACACCAAGTCCATATTTTTCATAAACGATAAAAACCACAGTTAATGCAAGGGTCTTAACAAATTGTAATAACTTTTACACAATCTTAAATCCTGTCATGGGTTATCTAATCACCACTTACACAAGCAAAGCACTGGCATTTAGGGTCTAGTCTAATGATTTAAACTTTAATCCATACAATCAAACATAATCGGGGATGCTTATTGAAAATCTGTTAGAAAATGACTCAACTGGAATTTACCCAATATATCTTTTTTAAGAAAGAAATAGCAAGGATAAAGAAGAGTATTTAATAAGTATTATTAGCATGTGGGGCTGCCTTTAAGGTGAAGAGATTTTATCTGTAATTACCACTGAGCACAAAAAATATGAATCTAATATGACATTTAATTGCTGCATACATTTTGGATTAACAGTGTGGGGCAGTAATACACACTGAAAATTTAATTTTGTGTGCAGACTTCTCGGGTCTCTGTCCTCAACGTCCCTGCTGCCTCTTTATTTATGGAATGAGAACACCACACAAACAGTGGATTCTGATGAGGACTTGTTTTCATGTTTCCTCTCACATTGACTAGTCGGACATTAGAAAATAATCACTGGAGAAGTGTTGGGCTGGATTGAATTGAAATTGACAGACATGAGTCTAAATGTATGATAAGGGATCTTTGATGCCTGCATCCAGTTGTTGCCATGGTTGCCAATTTGAGACTATTAGGAAATTGGGGGCAGAGGTGTTCAGATGCGTTACACACTCCCAGGATATTGGTAGTGAAATGTTACAGACTGAAAGGAAAAATCCACAGTATTTACTAGCCTTAGTTATAGTTCTTTTTTTTAAGCCTTATTTATGATTGTTCCTTTACTTGTCATGTGAGTGTGTTCTTTAAAATTTAAATTTAGTTGGAAAAGTGAACATTTTCTCACATGCCAGTGTGAAAAATAGGATTACAGTGCAAAGTCATAGGCTGACTAAATGCAGAAGCAGCACTACAATTAAGGCAAGGTCTAAGAATCCTAGGGCTGAGCAATTAGTCAAATGTAGATCACGATTAAGATTTTGGCTCCTAACAATCACAAAAACAATGTAATCAAGAAAAGCGATTATTTTGCAAATTACATTTTGCAAGTAAACTCTTATTTTGACTTGTGTTCTGAAGGGGAATTCAAAAACGTTTTAAGGGGAAAGGTTTAAGGGGAAGAAAGGGTTTAAGGAAGGTTTAATGTCCTCCCTCCTTTGTGATGAAATAATATTAATTCTCCTGCAGATTAGGTGAAACACACGGGGTACAGTGGCTCGGTACAGTTCACTCGTCCAGCGAAATAACTGTTTATTAGGGTACAATTGTTTAACTGGCGCCTTGTATCCTTGCACAATTGAGTTGTAGTGCAAAGACAATGAGAAGGGACTTGCGTGAGCTTTCATCTGTTAGGTCACATGATCAGAGACCCCTTTGGTTTCCTTGACCCCCTTTCCAATAAAAAGCCAGTGTTTTGATTCAAACATAGAAGTGTGCATAGCAGTGTGAATATTTAGGCTTGATGGATCCATGCTCCTTTGTTCTGAAGGGCCGCATGGCTGTAGAGTTTCATTGTTTAACAGGGGACGGTTCAGGCTCCAACAATTGCCTGGGGTCTACCTAGCCAACAGTTTTCATCCATCCGTACCCAGAGTCTGTGTGTGCTTGTATTCTTTATCCTTTTTATGACTTTGTATTCCTACTAGTGCAGTTTTTGGAACAGACCAATTGCTTGGCCTTAGGCATTGTTGCTTGGAGCTTTTTCCAGAACCATGGTACCCTGAAACAACTGACAACTAACAGAAGGCCCCCCAAGCAACTGTGCAAGCCAACTGTATGCTACTGACTTATTTTGTACTTCTTCTTCCGAGCAAAACATTTTACTACTACATTTGTCTGACAGAGAAATGTTACTGGTTACATTGCAGTTCCAGTTTTTACTCATATGAAATGATAATTAAAATATGATGCATTGTTGTTCATTAAATTATCCAGCATTATGTTAGAATTGAAAGCTCCACCTTGGACAGATGTTAAGTAATGAAGAGTTGAAGAAGAGTTTGGTTGTAAAGTTAGTGGGCTGTATCCAGCGGTCAGAAACATACACAGTGAAATACACCTAGAGGAGGAATGAATAGGCATATTAATCGCCGATTAGACTGGCTTTGCCAGTCCTCCACAACGCTGCAAAGGAGGGTCTGGCTAGTCCACCCAGCATTCCGTGATGGGGGAAAAACGTGCTGTGGTTTATTGGCATTTCTTTAAGCCCATCACAATCGTCTTCAGCTGCGCTAAGTGCTGTAAAGAGCAACCGAAAACTGTTAGATTAGACATATAGTCTAGCTAGCGGTCTGGATATACCCTGCAGATATCTGAGGAGCAGTTAACCAAAGTCCTCATAAATCAACCGGAGTTTAGAATGCCAACACAAAGGAAGCCCAAGGCAACTGACATCCGGCCTAAATGAGGGACATCCGTCGGAATTGTGGGCTGCAGCGGAGCAATCCCTGAAGTAAAATGATTTGTATAAAGACTAATTGCCGATAGCCCGCAGCAGAAGGCATGCCTGACAGAGCTGTGAAGCCCCACCCCCGCAGCCGCACACAATGGTCATCGATTTTTTTTCAACCCTTATTGTGCAGGTGCAATTTTATTCACAGTTCACTAACATTAAAAGTGTCCAAACTGCTCCAAATATGCCACGCCACATTTATTGGATACCCAGTTATACGCCCACCAAGTGTGAAGTAGATTGGATTAAATCTCTGCCCTGCTTCTGAACTGTAAGAATCACCTTAGTGGCTATGATGAAAAAATAGACACTTGGCCCGCAAGGCTATGTGGAAAAACAGTAAGCCCCATTGATTTTTATTTTTCACACTTGAATGTGTGAGACAATAAAACTACATCAACAGTTGGAAGATCACACTTATCATATGTGATTGAACAGTGGGAACATGGTTTTGTGCGATCATAAAAGTGAAAAGAGAAATGTTTTCAATTCACTGTTAACTGATGCAATGTTTTTTTTATTTCTCATTGATCTCCACTTTTCTCTCGTTTTAGAAATGTTCCTACCAAAAGCAAATGGTTAGGGGGAGATACATACACACAGAACAATCTGGCCATGTGTTCTATGATGCGAGTTGATGGCATAGATACCCTTTTCTCTGAATGGCCATGTGTTTTTTTGACAGACACTTTGTGTTTTGCCAGGACTGAACCTTGGCTGTTGCTCTTGATGCTTCTCTGGAGAGATACCCAACTCTTTCTCTATCACTCTCTCTCTGTCATTCAAACACACAGCTGTTGAGTTAATGATTTCATGAGTAAGCCTGTGTCGTCTGTGTGCTATCAGTGTGATCCAGGACAAGTTCTGTGGCATCATCAACATCTCCGTTGAGGCACTGCATGACGTCATGACAGAAGATTCTGAAACAGGCACCTTCAAAGAGTAAGTATGCCTGATAGTTACTAATGGAATGGAGAAAAAACAAATATATAAATAATTCTAAATAATTATTCTAAATAATACAGTTTAATATTAAGTACATTCTTTTTCACCATTGAATGGAGTTTGTACAGCCATTTTGACAAAGCTCATGCATGATGAATGAAGACAGTTGAAATATTTGTTTTGAAAGCAGTGCAACTGCAGATGTGCTGTTGATTTTTTGCTTGGATTTAATCAAAACCAAACCCCTGAAGAAACATTTTAAATTAATGAAATAAAAGCCATCCCTTACTCATGGAGCATGACTGTGTGCTAAAAGAGGCTGAGTGGCAGTGTTGGAGAGGACACATTTCTCTAGAAAAAATAATGGATTGGGAAATGGCCCAGAAAACACATGCCCACTGTGACTCTGCTCTGCCCCATCACTCTCCCTACCGACTCTCTGGCCCGGTACCATGGTACTTATTCCTTAGTAGACGTTAACCTACATGCAGACACCTTCTTTCAGCTGTCAAAAATACTCAGCACCCTCATAAAATGTGCCGGTGTGAAAGGGACTGAAACATTGAGTAGAAAGGTTTGTGTACATATTTCTTTATTTGCCATTGATGTGTGGAATTTTTTGGTTCCCTTTTGCTTATCATAATAGACAGACACATATTTGTAGATACATCTTTTGTAAATGCAATCAACTGAAACAGAAATCATTCTGTATTGTAATCTTCCTGTCAATATTAAGGAACTGAGGGAAGTTTCAAATAAACAGAGTTTCCTTTTATTCATCTTTTGTCGTAAGTGCTTTGGAACTGTTGTTTCTGTGGTGTGGAATGGCTATACAAGTCCTTGCTGCCCTGGTTCAGTTCAGTAAAATATGCCAAAGCAAGCCAATTCAGCCTGGTACTACATTGTTATTGTAGCAAAGCAGTCACTGAACTACTGTAAAAGGAATTGAAAATTTGAATATCTTTTTGTTCTGTACTAAACTGCACAGGATCAATGTGTAAGATTGTACTAACTAAACCAAATGAAGTAAAAGAAAAGGTGTTGTTTAAGTTCAACTAAATTCAAACTATAGAAGTTTTAAAAGAGAAGTAAAAATGTGGCCATATGTGGATTTTGACAGTTTATTAAACAGCAATTACTTTTTTGGGCCACTTTGGGGCATCAAAAACTAGTTGTGAGCACAACCTTGACAAATCACCACTACATGTGAGAACTACAGGATTGTCACCATCCTGCCTGAAAATCTGTGCAGACCAGCTGGCCCCCA
Organism: Etheostoma cragini; assembly: GCF_013103735.1. NCBI lineage: Eukaryota > Metazoa > Chordata > Actinopteri > Perciformes > Percidae > Etheostoma > Etheostoma cragini. The sequence continues at coordinate 4,268,491 of NC_048411.1, read as the reverse complement.
TCTTCACTCAGATCTTCAACAGATCTCTGGAGCTATCTGAAGTTCCCTCCTGCTTCAAACGCTCCACAATCATCCCAGTCCCCAAAAAACCCTCCATCTGTTGACCAAATGACTACAGGCCTGTCGCCCTGACATCTGTGGTCATGAAGTCCTTTGAAAGACTGGTGTTGACCCACCTGAAGAACATCACAGTCCCCGCACTGGACCGCCTGCAGTTTGCCTACAGGGCTAAAAGGTCGGTGGAGGATGCAGTCAACTTGGGACTGCATTACATCCTGCAACACCTTGACTCCCAAGGGGCATATGCAAGGATCCTGTTCGTGGACTTCAGCTTGGCGTTCAACACCATCATCCTGGACATCCTCAGCACCAAACTCTCCCAGCTAACTGTGCCAGCCTCCACCTTTTAGTGGATCACAAACTTCCTGACTGACAGGAGTCAGCAGGTCAGGCTGGAGAACATCACATCGCACACGGACTATCAGCACTGGCGCCCCCCAGGGGGGGGGTCCTCTCCCCACTGCTTTTCTCCCTCTACACCTATGACTGCACCTCAAGAGACCCATCTGTTAAACTCCTAAAGTTTGCTGACGACACAACGGTCATCGGCCTCATCCGGGACGGGGAGGTGGATCAGCTGGCTCTCTGGTGCAGTCAGAACAACCTTGAGCTCAACACGCTCAAAACTGTGGAGATGATCGTGGACTTGAGGAAGAGACCCCCCACTCTTCCCCCCATCACCATCAACAGCCCTGTGTCTGCTGTGGATTCCTTCAGGCTTCTGGGATCCACTATATCCCAGGACCTGAAGTGGGAGCCCAACACAGACACCATCATCAAAAAGGCCCAGCAGAGGCTGTACTTCCTGCGCCAGCTCAGGAAGCTCAACCTGCTATATACCAATAATAATAATAATAATAATAATAATAATAATAATAATAATACTATTTATCCCAGTATCATTTGCACTATGCTCCACATTTAAATAATTTTATTGAACTCTTCATTGCAATCATGCCTTTGCAATGTTTCTGTTTCTGAGTATGTATATGTTATGTATGTATTAGTGTTTATATTTAGTTTTGGTTGTATTGTATGTGTAAGCACAGTGTGGGTAATGATGCTCCAAAGAAAAATTCCTCGTATATGTCGTCATTGAGAGAAATTGAGAATTAAGTTGGAATTTCTGATCACAAGTTACTAAATATGACATTCCAGACCCCACTGCTTTATCTCTACTTACAGTAAGGACTAAATAAAAGGACAATGGAAATAAAATACCTTACACACACTTTTGACAGAGCACAAAGGTTTTGCTTGTTGTTTTCTCTGCATGCTGATAAACCATTATGAATAACAGACTAGAGGGCCAGAGGGTTTAGTCTTTTTCTTTGCCTGCCTGTGTGTGCACGCTGCCTGTTCTGAAATTGTCTACTGTGCGGGTTTATGTGGTTATTTATATGGATTTGAATACTATTGTGTTTGCAGCTGCATGCTGATGAGCCATTTTGAGGAGCCCAAGCTGAGTGACGATGAGGAGCCACCAACTGAGCAGGACAAGAGGAAGAAACTGGTCAGTCCAATATACACACACACAGTACACACACAGGTGTCTAGACACCGTACACACCTAGTAAAGATCAAATTTTGCAACTACAAAAGCCTTTCATTCTGTGTTTCCATTCTCATTTGATATTTTAGATAAATAGCTTTAATAATGTAATGCTTTCTCCCCTTATGGTATCATTTATGCTACATTGGCACTCATACAAAATAAGATATCTAAAATAAACCCCATAATTTAGAGAGCAGAAAATACTTATTTCTCCCACTAGTAAACACAGAGAAAAGTGATTACTTCAAACACTCGTAAGTCAACCAATTCAGAGCTGCCTCTCAGCTTCAATAGCTGCAACAGCTTTCCATGCAGTGCACCACATACTTACTTTCAAGTACAGCCTTCTGGATGCACATGTGTCATAGTAGCTTGTTGTATGCTTTGAGTCAAGTAAGGTAAGAGCGGATGTTGTTGAGTATTTATAAATGGCCTTAGGTTGGGGATGTATACTAATTTAAAGTACATTTATGTATATAAAAATGTCTGCCTGTGCTCGTCTGAAAGAGCTTGTGAGAAACCGATGATGTTGTTTGTTCTTCTTCACTTTCTCATTATAAATAGTAACCTGAAACTGTCTTGTTTGTGTATCAGTGGCTCCCTTTGATGAACATATTGATACAACAATGCAAAATGTGCACGTCTTTGGGTAAACGATCCATATAACATGTAGATATATTTTTTCAACTCTATAGTTTGCACTGTATGTGGAGCTTCTCTTGGAAGGTTATGAAACATTAATTAATTGTTCTAAAAAAGCTTGTCGTGCTTAAAGATTATCCAAGCTATTTTGACACCTTTTATTTAGGGCATCAAAAATAACTCAAGTTTAACCATAACAAATATACACAGACTTAAAGGCTAAAATTCAATACTCATTATCCATAATTGATGACTTAAATCTGATGGAAATATTTTGTAAACGGGAAGACATTGTAGATGTGTGTCTTAAAGGAACAGACTGATATTCTCAGTCACAAAAAGAATAAAAAAATATGAATGTATGTAAAGTGCACACAAAACCACAGCTAAACTGTAGTTTGATATTTGATAAACCTGGAATGAAGGAAAGCGTCATATGCCAATCCTTAAATTTGTGGCTTTGGTTAATCTTAAGATATCTTGGATTGCATAGCCTTCTTCTAATATTCCATGTAGAGGTTGTCTTCATGGGTGCAGCTCTAAGATTAATAGTCCCTGTATTAGGGCAGGCAGCCTCACCACGGCTGCTGTCTTCTGATTTGTCCCTGAATTAGGCTTGTCATGTTTTTCTGGGCACGAAATGAGAGTTTGGTTTGTGCTTTGGAAGCTGTTGACTGTTCCACTCTATCTTGTCTGGGATTTGTAAGGGCCCTTCACTTTGATCTGAGTGTTCCAGGCAACTAGACTAGGCTAACTGATGCTGTGTTGGGGCCTCGGTACATGATGCATCATTTGATTCTTGTGCTTCATCTATAAGGCCAGCCCCATCAAACAAGAAGAGGGATAGGCAACATCAAAGACTTTCTTCACTGGATACTAATGACATGGGCTCTGTCTGATGTGCTGTGGGGATGTGACACACATCCACTCATACCGATTCTTTTTTGCTACACTCTAAAGTACATGCACTACCCAGCTTATTGTGCTAAAAGTAAATGCAAATGAGCGATTAGACTCAACGATTATGAACATGAAAATAGAAAACAAAGGAGCCATATTACACACAAATGTGCAGGTCAAAGTGCGATATAAAAAGGGAACCTGATCCCTGAATAGCAATGGAGGCATGTGGCATCCTATATTAAATCCTGTCCAAACTTGGGCCAACGAAACATGCTTGAGCTTTTCTGATCACATTGGCTTCATCTGTTTTCAAAACTGCCAGTAAAGTGAAGGGTTTTACCGCTGAAAAGACATTGGTTCAACCGTGCTGTTTTGTCGAGATTAGGCTATAGGCAGAAGGACACTTTGCTAGCTGCAAGGCTAAAATGCAATGATAAAACACTGCAGTGGTTAATGTGTTCACTTCATCTTAAAATGGAGAAATGCCTTTGCCTTCCCTACCATGTATTATATTAAAGGTTACCTGTAGAAAAAAATTATAATAATCACACACAAAAGAAATCCAGCATATACAGTGAGGAAAATTAGTATTTGAACACCCTGCTATCTTGCAAGTTCTCCCACTTAGACATCATTGAGGGGTCTGAAATTGTTGTCGTAGGTGCATATCCACTGTGACAGACATAATCTAAAAAAAAAATAATCCAGAATTCACAATGTATGATTGTTTAACTATTTATTTGTTTGATACATCTGCAAATAAGTATTTGAACATCTGAGAAAATCAATGTTAATATTTGGTACAGTAGCCTTTGTTTGCAATTACAGAGGTCAAACATTTCCTGTAGTTTTTCACCAGGTTTGCACACATTGCAGAAGAGATTTTGGCCCACTCCTCCACACAGATCTTCTCTAGATCAGTCAGGTTTCTGGGCTGTCGCTGAGAAACGCTGAGTTTGAGCTCCCTCCAAAGATTCTCTGTTGTGTTTAGGTCTGGAGACTGGCTTGGCCACGCCAGAACCTTGATATGCTTCTTACAGAGCGACTCCTTGGTTATCCTGGCTTTGTGCTTCGGGTCATTGTCATGTTGGAAGACCCAGCCTTGACCCATCTTCAGTGCTCTAAGCGAGGGAAGGAGGTTGTTCCCCAAAATCTCGCAATACATGGCCCCGGTCATCCTCTCATTAATACAGTGCAGTCGCCCTGTCATCCAGACACGGTTAGTGGAATAATGACCAAAAAGTTCTATTTTGGTCTCATCTGACCACATGACTTTCTCCCATGACTCCTAATGATCATCCAAATGGTGATTGGCAAACTTAAGACGGGCCTTGACATGTGCTCGTTTAAGCAGGGGAACCTTCCGTGCCACGCATGATTTCAAACCATGACGTCTTAGTGTATAACCAACAGTAACCTTGGAAACGGTGGTCCCAGCTCTTTTCAGGTCATTGACCAGCTCCTCCCGTGTAGTTCTGGGCTGACTCCACCAGGTGAGATCTTGCTTGGAGCCCCGGTCCAAGGGAGATTGACAGTCATGTTTAGCTTCTTCCATTTTGTAATGATTGCTCCAACAGTGGACCTTTTTTCACCAAGCTACTTGGCAATTTCTCCGTAGCCCTTTCCAGCCTTGTGGAGGTGTACAATTTTGTCTCTAGTGTCTTTGGACAGCTCTTTGGTCTTGGCCATGTTAGAAGTTGGATTCTTACTGATTGTATGGGGTGGACAGGTGTCTTTATGCAGCTACCAACCTCAAACAAATGAATCTAATTTAGGATAATAAATGGAGTGGAGGTGGACATTTTAAAAGGGAGACTAACAGGTCTTTGAAGGTCAGAATTCTACCTGATAGACAGGTGTTCAAATACTTTTTTGCAGCTGTATCAAACAATAAATAGTATTATAATATATATAATTTTTAGATTATGTCTGTCACAGTGTACATGAACCTACGATGACAATTTCAGACCCCTCCAAGATTTTTAAGTGGGAGAACTTGCAAAATAGCAGGGTGTTCAAATACATATTTTCCTCACTGTATTTAATTGACTGCCCATCCTCATAAGTGACAAGCAATATGAGATTTTTTTTCCTCCATAATCTCTTGAGTATGAGATAGAAGACAGACGTTGAGGATAACTAAGCAATGACTATTGTGTTCATTACAGTTCATTACAAGATATATACACTTCTGTAACTTTCACCAACAAAATTAAATAAAAAATTTTTCCTTTAACCCCTGTGTTGTCTTCTTTTCAAAATTGAAAATCAATTCGATTTTGTCCCTTTTTTCAACACTTTTTTCAATGTTTGTCACTTTTTGACACACTACGTAACGCTAACTTATTAACTTTAGATCTGCAGTTAATTTTGGAATTTATGGTCAATAAACCTCATTTATAACCTAATGTTTGAGTTAGAAAAGCAGAAATTAGGTATTATTTAGACTACAATTAAAGGCATGGATGTTGATGGATAATCACTGACTGGAATATGTCAACTTTTACTCACTATTATTTCAAATAGTATAAATAAATATAAAATTGAGTACGACAGTGAGGTTATTTTAGGTAGTTAAAGCAACATTGATATAGGAAAACTGGTCAATTTGACCCTAGGACAACGTGAGGGTTAAAACACAAAAAAAAAGCAACAAACATCTTTATTTTTATCTTGGATAATTTACAGCTCTTGCTGTGAATAATTTTCAATTAGGAACTCTTTCAGATCAAATATTTCTCACAATACCAGAAATGTAATGGTCAATACCAGTGATATTCCACTATTCTTGATACCCAGTTTGATATCAGCGTAAAAAGCAAAAAATTGAATCCCACGTTCTCCTTTATAATATGTAATTCACAATAAGGATCTTGGGGGACACAAAAAAAAAATTCATTGTTTTCAAGTGGAGGAGGTTGAGTGGAGAGAACAAGGAAAGTGTGTCTTTTGGACACATAACCCGCTGCTCTGAAACCTTTTTCAACCAAACATGTAGCATATTATGCTGGATGCATATATTACCTGGAAGTCCGAAACAACAAGCATGTTGAGTCTGTTTCTCTTTGCCGTTGTGTTTTTATGTAGAACCAGGCTGATTAAAGTTAATTTAACTGAGGTCATGCAGAGGTCCTCTGGAGTAAGCACTGATGTTGTAGCAAACGTTAGGCTCTATATGAAGAAAAGAAAAAATACGATAAAGAGAAAAAGACTAGCATTTGTATTAGGAGTTCCAGGTAAACTTGTGATAGCTATTGCCGTAGATGTACGGCAAAGCCAGAGGCTTCCTGCAGTTCAGCAGTCAGTGTGCAATGTGCACGGAGATGATGTGCTATAAACTGTGGGTAGGCATTTTTCTTCTTCTGCATTTAAAAGCAGACTACAACACTCGTAGGTGTATATGCTGGCCCCGTCAGGTCTGGAAGAATTGCTTCTCCAGTGTTCTGTGGAAAAACAAGTACCGTTACGTTTTCAGAATTTTGGCATTAAATTGGTTCTATATATATATATATATATATATATATATATATATATATATATATACATACACTGCATATTGCAGCCTCCCAGTTGCAGACCTGCTACATAGCATCATTTTTAAAGCCTTATTTTGTTTGCTCTGTTTATTGTTAAATGTTGTTTCGATTTAGTTGAACAGAAGCTTGGTTTAGTCATTTATGGCATTTGCTCAGGATGTGTAACTGATGAGATTTTGGTTCCAGACAATTAGGCTAATGAGTAGTTTTAAGAAGTCCATCTTTCTGCCATTGGTTTTTGGGAATGGTGGTTTCATATGATAGTATAATAAACATTAAGCTCACAGTTAAAACAGTGGTTTGCAGATCAAAGACAATCATTCTAATTTTGAAACAAAAGATAAACTACAGTACTGTAAATACTGTACATATGGTTAGAAGTTGACTGCAGCTCAGACTTAAAGGGGACATATTAGGCTTTTCCGTGTTTTTGTTCGTATCTACAACGTTATAATGTTGGATTTTCATATCAAACACTGCCAAAACAAATTAAGTTAACGTATTTTAAAGGGGTTAGTTCAGAAGCCTTTATCTGCGATTATTGAAGGTACTGCTTCATTCCACTACAATCTAATGTTAGCCTACAGTTAAGCAGCTAAATGCTAACGTGACAAAGCTGTAATCTTGGCCAATGCTGGTAATTTCTTCTAAATTCTGGTCACTTTACTGCTGGGACAAGTATAGTTGTGCAATATTTGGTATTACTACGTAAACTTTTGCAGAAACCATTTTTTTGTTTTTTCTGTTATTTTAAAGTGTAAATGATGGAAATAAAATCTAACTTTTTTTGACATATTATACGAATGTCTAATCCGTCATTTGATGCCTTTGGAGATTTTTCTATCTTTTCTTGGCTTTTTTATACACATTAATACACATTTTTACCTGGGGTGCCCAAACTTTGGAGCCCCACTGTATGGAGCATGGCAAATATTCACCTTCCTCCCTCTGTAATCTAAATGGTCCTGAAGTCCAATCAGAAGTCTTCCTCCAGTAAAACTTTACTGATGGAATGGGGCTTTGAAAGAGCATCCCCTTAAACTTGCATGCTTTGAAATTTTGGAAGGAGATAAAGAATGTTACATATTATATTCTTTCCCCATCCCTGTTAATGCTCCGAGTGAATAAAAAACATTTTCCATCACTTTTTAATTAGTCATGAAATTGTTCCGTTTTCATTATGTTGTGTAGATTAGCAATATCACTGATTTTGTTCCCTTAAATGATATTTCCATTAAACGTGTATGCATTGATGTTCAAAAAAGGAAATGATAGAAAAGGATATCTTTTATTCTACAGTGGCTCTCGTTGTTCAGAGTGAAACGAAAATGTTTTTTGAAGCTTTGATGAAGTACCAATTAAGAATGAAATAGTTTTTGTCATTCAACAGTTTTTCATTATTTCATTTTAATGAGCAATTAAATGGACTCCAGAGGTCCTGTAGAGGTATATATTTATAGGAAATGAGTTTCAGTGTGTTATCAATTCACTGTGGGCCACACAAAGCATTAGTAATGAAGACTTGCCATTCTTGCTTTATTATTGCTCCTAGTCTCAAGCAGACCATCAGTGTCAGCATAATTTGGTTTTGTTGAATAACAGTCCTCTCAAACAGTATTATTGTGCATCACAAGATATGATTCTCATTTGTGCTCCCTAAGGCATACAGAGCTATCAAAATTAGTTTCCATCTTTGTCACTTGTGAGCTTTACAGCCATTTGTCCATGAGAGTACTGGGAGTTGTGGGGTCTAAGAGTGTGAATGGATTGCAAATAAGTTTCCGTGTAACACTTTTTGAATGAACCAAAATTAAAGTGCTAAGAAATATATTAAGACAATTATAAATTATTAAGAAAATGTATGTCAAAGCCACAGTTAAATCTTACAGAGTCATGTCTTTGATCTGTAATCAGTTAACAACTGCACCTGTCAGCTGTGTCATCAGCTATTCAGACACTGAACAGCTCTCAAACAAACGATCATATCACCAAATGGATACAAGATAGCAATAAAATAACCTTGTGGACACCAGAAGACCTTTGTGAATGTATTGATATAAAATTATGTGGGTAAACTTAAAATGGTGGACAGATCAGCAATTGAAAAAAAGTGCTTTGCGCTGCGTTTTGCTCAAAAATCTAGACCATGTTTAACGTGGCAGTGAATGGAGGAAGATTTTGGAACTCTTGTCATTTGAAAGCTTGCTGAATGAACACATTAGCACAAACTATACAAGAATACCTATGTTTGTGTATGTGTATACATTTTCCATGACAAGAATTGTTGGCGTGGAAGCAAGTTATAGAGAGAAAACCAAGATGATTTTTTTGAATATCCCCACTCTGTCCTCCACTCTTGTTCTCAACATTCCGCCACATATACACACATTGGAAAATCTCAAGCCGTCTGAAAACGGGACGGAACATAAGCTGTGATTTGGGAGAAACCGTGCTTGATATCAGAATGCAAATTCAGCCCATTAAACACCAATGTTAACATTGTGTTTGCATGTTGGCAACGCTCCAGGACGAGTAGCGGGACAAAAATGTGGCGGAAGATGGAGAATAAGAAATAAGTATGGGCAATAATAGTCATTGGGCCGATTGATGCTATTGCAGCACATTGGCACACTGAATTAGTAACATTAACAATGGCTCTGTTGTGTCAACTGTCCCAGTAAGGTATTCCTGTAAACCAAGCATCCACAATACATTTCTCTAAGTGCAATGCATCAATCTTTGAAATGCTTTTTCTGTTCTGTCTGCCATGACAAACGTCTATTAAAAGGCCATGTACACCCGTGGTAAATGCAATCAGGTCATTGTTCAAATTTAAAACACGCACTACATGGAATGCTAGAAGAATTTTGCTGACTAACATTGCTGCCTCTGTCTTCATATTAAAGTTGCTGTTGTGCAGATCAGATGATGATGCAGCCAAGTTTTTAGTACTGTATAGTACTTTGGATTTATTGGGCGTTAATGACTGGGATTCGAGTAATGAGCAGAATCTGTTGGTCTGACCATTCGTAGTTGGTACATTGATCTTAATACATGTTAATTAACACTGTGAGGCTAATTTATTGTAAATGTGACTCATTACAGTGGAAACAAACCTCTGTTTGCTTGGAGAGCTAAAAAATCAGTCTGATTCACACTGCTTCCTATTTGGGCCTCACCTTTATCCCTATTCACTCAAACTCAGGGCTTGTCAGACAAGTAACATGATTTACTTATTGTTCTTTTCTTAAAACATGTGGATTAACTAATGTAATAAAGATTCAGTTTTATTAACTGAGAGCAAATGTTGATCTACAATATTTCAGCTTACGTCATAATGCTGGCAGTTCACCAGTGTTGTCTAAAGAGGGATTCCGTGCATGCAATGTTCTCTTTATGCGGTTCATAAAACCATCCTGCCGTCATAGGTAAAGCTGGAATTGGCAAATGAACTGGCCTATTAATGTAAAAAAAAAATGTGTGTGTGTGTGTGTATAATAAGCTGCAGATGCGGTTTAAACAGCCCACAAAGTAAGTATGAAGTGTCCAGCGCAATGTAGCAAATTTGTAGTTTGCAGGCAGCATTACATGCCACACCGTAGATACTATTGCATTCTTTAGTTGAGTGTTGAGAATTGTACCAAGCTTGTGCACTGTAAGTAATTTGGTCTTATACATCATAACTACCAAGCATGAGCTCAAAGTTGCCATGAAGGTAAATTAATGAAAAATATTTCAACTGACTCAGTGGCTCACTTCAGTTTGTGCATGCAGTTGGCATTTTTTATAGTGGTGAGAGAGAGCAGCAACCCTCACTTAACATTGTACGCTGCACACTGGAAATGGCCCTTCACGATATCTTGCAGTCAAAGCAACATCTTCCTCCGTCTTATCTTTTTTTAATGTTGTTTCCTCTTCAGATTTTCATGCATAAATGCAGTCACATTTAATAGTTGTTTATTCAGTTTGTGTCATGACTTGAGATTTGTACATTTTAGAGCAAGCCTATGAGACATAATACATTCTCTGTGTTTGTACACCAGAGTTGTGGAATCCTCAATGCAATGTATCTTTGACCTGGAGTGGGAAACAAATGTGCTAGGGGATCAGATGTCACCAGGACATGGAGGTTTAATATATAATTAAATATAATGTTTTTTATTAAGTAAGGTTTTACTAAGCTATCTCACTTGTACTGTATATCACTGACAATTACAATAAGATTCTCTCTAGGAAAAGGGCCGCCAGAGTAGCAAAAACTATATTTCTGTGGACTTGTAAAAGGAAGGGAATTGGTCTGATAGCGCCACTTAAACACAAGTCTTAATTATTTATCTGCAATAATCGATCTCTTTCTCTCTGCTTCAACAATGCAACAATTGATTCATCTAAATCACCTTCTATTGATATGTTCTTTTTTGTTTTGCTACTTTTTTTTCTTTCTTCAAAATGCAAATTTTCATTCAAATCATGACTGACAAATCACGATTGGTGTTGCAGATTGGGAAACACATTGCAACAAAAGTTTCCCACCACAGTTTAAAGTTTCAATTTCATTATAAATAAGCCAAACCTTTGTTCACATATGTGTATTGTGTATACATTATCCTTAAGGTCTAACAAACAATGCATTTCCTTCCTCATAAAACTAAACTGCTGCTTTTTATTTTAAATCCTGTATTGTTAACATCCATGTTTGCTAGTTTAAGGGTATTCTTCTTCCTTACATTTGTTGATCATTTTAAGCATTTCTTTTCTTGTTACCAACACTAATGAGCAAAAGAGTGTGACACTGGCGGTGGGAATCCTGCCATGCATGTTGGTATGTGAGTCTTCTCATGTGCAGGCATTATTTCATAAAAAACCATGAAATCATAAACTGGAAACCAAAAACATTTGTTTGGATTAGTGCTAGGCCTGTGCAGACAAATGACTAAAGTTTAAAGATGGGATGCTATGAAAATAGGAGTTCTACTTTCAACTCAGGGGAGGGGAAACCCACTGATTTTCCCCATACCAAAACAAATCAATAGCCTACAATAAGTGCTTTAAAAGCTTTTCTAAAGGGTCATGGTCCTTCATGAAAATTCAGAGAAGAGAGACCTGTATTTGTGGTCTTTAACAATTCACTGATTACACCTGTAAGAGCATGCTCAGATTTTCAATATTTTCAAAAGCCACTTAATGTTAATTAAAGGGAGCATTGAGGCAATCTTTTGATTGTGCTTGATTCGCTTGAACTTTATATGCACTACATATCACAGCAATTTCTTATGTTGATACTAATTAATACAATGAAAGGCATGGCATATTTAAATATTCCAAGTAAAGCCATTCATTAAGTTGATTTAGGCTATGGTAATCCTTCACAAACAGAATTAGTCAATTGCAAATTCTGTCCTCTGAAAGCCCTTCAGCGGAAGTCTAAAAGTAAAAAGGTTTGCGAAGCTTGAAATCCCAGGTTATAATGAAAATGAATCATTTCAGCACTGAGATGTAATTGCGCAAAAAATGACATTCAAACTCATATGCTGTACATTCAAAGCAAATATAATACAACTACAGTTTTTGGTTTATATCACATTTGCATGGCAATACATTTAAAATGTGCCTTTTTAGTTAAAGTAGGATGTTCCTTCTCCCTTCCCTGGGCGGCTGTGGCTCAGTGGTAGAGCGGATGCCTGCCAATCGGAAGGTTGGTGGTTCCATCCCCGCCTCTGCAGTCATTGTCAAAGTGTCCTTGGGCAAGACACTGAACCCAGCGGCCGCCACTAGTGTGAACATGGCATAAATACCAAGCATGCCCTAGCCAAAATAAAATGAGTACCAAACAGAGTGAGATAGAACAGTGACCTTAGAAAAAAAGGCCATGTACATTCATCAGTTATTAAATTCAGGGACAAAGATTGATCAACCATACAGAAAACAGACGGCACGTTAAATAAGCATCAACACGGGTTGGGTCAATGGGTAGAGCGGGTGCTCATAGACTGAGGTTTATGGCTCGACTTAGAGGTCAAGGGTTTGAATCCGACCTGTGACAGTTTCCTGCATGTCTTCCCCTTCCCACTCCCCTTTTTCACCTAGCTGCCAATGCCAATCTCTAGGTATGGTGAAGGGTATGTGATGATGGGGGGTTATTTTAATTCCAAAGGCCAAGGGAACTTTATCAGGATGCATAGTACCCTGGATCCATGAAATTACTGTCCTTGGGGAATTACTAAAATTGTTGGGACTCTATAAATTATAGTGTAGTCTAGACCGTCTCTCTCTGTAAAGTGTCTCGAGATAACAGTTATGATGTGATACTTTGAATTAAATTGAATTGAATTAAACATGTAAATCTGCCTGCCTCTATGGAAAATTAACATAGGGGTATGTATACTTATGCCACCTGTATTTTACGGGATAACATTTATTTATTTACGACACATTATTCATTCACAAAGAACATTGGTGTCCTTAAAGATTGCATTTTTATTTTTTATTCCTCTTTTTCCTCTTTATCCCTGCTTCAACTTTAGCAGGGATATGTTAACGTAGGAGCATGACTTTTTGACATTCTCAAAAGTTCCAAACTGCAGAAGTTGCTGACTCCATCTTTCCACTCATGAGTCTCACAAATGCAGAAATTGGTCTTTCAGCTCCTGCCAGATGGCACAGCAGATTTCAGGCAGGATGTTGTATATTTGACCCAGTTTGCAGTTCAAAGCCCCAGTTGCAAGAGTCCTCAACGTCACGGCGATCCACCAGCCAAATCCACCAGAGCACCGTGAAAGTTTGCACTGACAAGTCAAAAAAGGAGAATTATTCATAGGCCTTTATTAATGACAATCAAAATCTTTCACAGGTTGTTACATTGTAGCACATCCAAAAACTAATTTTGTTATCATTTGATTTTGAAAGAATTGTTGAGAAAGTTATTGAAAGTTGAGCAGTTTCAAAGGAGCTAAGGATTCTGCACATTACTTTACTGTATGATGACATACATCTTATCTGTATATACACTGGTGACATGTGCATTTACAATCCATATCAACACAATCACTATAAACATGGGCAGGTGGACTCCTATTTTTTTACTCCTAGTATTTTCTTCATTCCTTTTTTGGCATACAAACAATTCAGTTTCACCATGCTTGAGTTTGTTTTAATAGTTAGTAGTAGTAGTAGTTTTATTCCAGTGCATTATTAATAGATTTACCTACTGTGTTTTGAGGCTAACATTCTCTAAAACTTTAAGCTGAACTACAAGCCCCTGCGAAATTTGCAAATGCGATGGATTCAGTTGCATTTTACAGTGAAAATGATTGGAATTGTTAAAGGAAAGATTTGAAGAGAGACTAGCGCAAACACAAGAAAATCCACTCTATACATTACAGATTGATTGATTGTGTCAAATAAGCCTGAGCAGTTGCAGCTTGTTAAACCACTAAGGCAGTTTTGGTCTATTGACCGGTAGAAACGGACTGGAAAACTGCTTCAATAGTCACATTATGACTTCAGAGATGGTAAAAGTACTCACTTCCCGTTAAGTGGAATACTTAAATACTTTGGTAAAAGTAAAAGTACATTTTCATGGAAAAAATGCTCTTCATGTGCCATTGCCTACACTTTAAATGGTCGCTGCCAATAGGCCTTAAATATCACATGTATGATTATTGTGACAAAGACTGGGACTCGAGGTCAATACGATTCTGACTGAGTTGCAAGATATTAATTCAATTGTGATTCACTGAGAATTCACAGACCCAGTTTTTCTTTTTTAATCTTCCCATTAACATTTAAAGCAATCTCCATGTATGTGTGTGTGCGCTCAAATATGGCTTTTGGAAAGAAAAATGATTAAATATGAATTACTAAACATGCAATTAAGAAGAGTTACACAGTGCATTGGCCAGGAATCATTCTTGATGCCTACTATCTCAAACATCTCTCTCAGATAAGGCTGAGGATAATTGGGAATGTCTTGCTTGTCTGCCCAATCTCTATGATCTCCATTTTCTATGGATGAAGCAAACAATAACTCCACAATAACTGGAGCTTGGCCCCAGGTGTGTCTGTTAAAACACAGACAGAGACAACTTCTCTCTTTTGATGCTTTGTTACAATCAAACGTGCAACCAACAAGCTAATGTTGTGGCATGGAATTTCATTACATCCGTACTGTGTAGCTTTGTGGTTTATTGCATCTGTATTTTACTGTATTTATTTAATCCACTACCATCACCATTTGTTTGTTGCTGAGCAGAAACAACACAGCGGGATGCCATCAAGCTTCACTGTGTTGCCTGGGGGATTAGGACTAGAGATCAAATCAAACCATACATCCTTCTTCCACTTTGCTCACACGGCTTTTTGGCACACCACACTGCTTCTTCAGAGTTGCTTGACCTCTAAGTGGCGTCTCTCGCTACTGTCCTTCCCAGCTCCATTGCTCGGGTTTTGAGGGTGGCTTGCTCTGTGCAGATTTACAGCTTAATCTATGTTTTCACCGTCCCTTTTTAATATGCACTTGTGTGCACATGTGTGTACATGCATGTGCCACTCCTTCATTTAAAGGTATGGGTTTGCTTATATGCACCCTAATGACAGACTGGGGCTCTTACATTAATGCCCTCTGGTACAATACTAATTATAGTATTACAATTAGTGCCGCCTCATTTAGTGAGGAAATTACTGCAATGAAGGTCTTATCCTCCCTCTTAGTCAAGAGCCCGTGAACTAATGAAACCCTTATTTTTTGGACTTTTCCGCCTTTATTTAACAGCTAGGTGAAAAAGGGGAGTGGGAAGGGGAAGACATGCAGGAAATTGTCACAGGTCGGATTCAAACCCTGGACCTCTAAGTCGAGCCATAAACCTCAGTCTATGAGCACCCGCTCTACCCACTGACCCAACCCGTGTGTCCTTCTTGATGCTTATTTAACGTGCTGTCTGTTTTCTGTATGGTTGATCAATCTTTGTCCCTGAATTTAATAACGCTGATGAATGTACATGGCCTTTTTTTCTAAGGTCACTGTTCTGTCTCACTCTGTTTGGTTTTCATTTTATTTTGGCAGTGCAGCCTAGGGCATGCTTGGTATTTATGCCATGTTCACACTAGTGGCGGCCGCTGGCCTTTCATAAGATCTGTTTTAACAATTGTCAATTTTTTATAATATATATGATCATATATTATAATGATATAGTCATTTTTAATATCAATGAGATGGCTCCATCAAGAAGAGTGGCCAGCAATAAATTGTCTTTGTCACAGCACTTCCAGTCAGCCAGCTAACTTTGTTATACTAGGAGAGCTGAAAATAAATTCAGTTACTTTGACCTGTCTTTTGCAATAAATGAATATTAGGTGTTAATAAATCAATCTTAGGATGATGGGCCCTGCTGTTTAATTTTAAGTTTCACCTCGTAATCACTACTTTCAAATGGCTTTATCAAAATCCGGGTTGACAATATTAGCATTGTTTGCCATAGTGTGCAGTTTGCTAGCTGGCTAGTTCACCCCTACAACACTAGCCTAGCCTTATGTATGTATGTGTGAATGAGTGAATGAATGAACAAACGATCTAACAAAACAATATTAAACTCAAACGAGGACGTGGGTATTTCAGGTTAAACTGAAACAAGGAATGTGCAACCTATTTCTTGGTATTTGCTTGGCAAAATTGCTAGCCAATTTTGCCAAGCAAATACCAAGAAACAGGTTGCAGCAGTTAGTCTTTCAACAAAAACATGCAAATCCGCCATGGAACTGAGCTCGTAGCTTCGGCAACATTTTTTATAGGACAAAATTGTCCTATAAAGTCGGTCAAAAGGAGATGCAGCCTGTTGACAGACCTTCCAATCATCACGCATGATGGGCGTCCAGGCCAGCCTCCTCCTCCATTGACCCCCAGAGCGTCCGTAGGCCGGACATGATTGCAGCATTTATCCAATGACCGTCGAGTTTTTTAAGCACTTAAAAAAACGGTCCCATTGAGCCCCATTGAAGTCCACGGATGCCAGGGAAATGCACTTTGACAACCGGGAAAGTATGAGAAGGAAATCAAGTCAGCTGATTCTTAACAAACTCGTCTTTGAGATGAACATGTTCCCTTGCATTTTTAGTCAATAAAATGGTAACACAATATTATACATGTGACCATTAATTTCTTGACATTTTAGGGGAAGCTGAGCTTCCCTTGCAGTCCTAAAGAAATCACCACTGGTCCACACTAATTTTGAAAATGTTGCTCATACTTTGAAATTCTTTACCACCACACAAGAATTTTAAGAGCATTTTTTGCCAGCAACACTGAAATACCATAACGAAGGAAACACTGTTAAATCTCTGCTTCATACTGCTGTTGAGAGCATGGTTGGTAGCATTGGGTGATTTGGCAAACATGGCTTGTTATCTATTCTGCTTGTTAGCAGGCTATTGTTCTGTTGCCTCCAACTGTGTGATTGCCTGTTCTGTGTTTCAGTAAAAGCAATCACAAATTATAGTGTTGTCACTGACATGGCCTTCTGTCCTTAAGGTGTGTCTTCTTTTTTAACAACTTCACAAGCGTAAGAATTTCAACTTAACAAAGGTTATACTTCACGTTTTTCTGTTGAAACACTGAAAACCTGTATTGTGGTTTATATCTTGTCAGTTTTGAAGAAAAGTACTTGTAGCAAGTTAATTGTCATACTTAAGCATTTTCTGGAAAACCTAGAATCCACATTACAATGCAGGAAAAGCGTTTTCTAATGTACTTATTTTAAAGAGCATATTGATAAAAATCAGTGGTGGAAGATGTATTGGTCATTTGGAAGGAAGTTAAGCCAATATTTAACACTATCTGTACATCTTGTTTTTGCTGACCTCGAGGGGTTTCCTCTCACCTTGCTGCAGTGATGAGGAAGTGTGCACCAGAGTAGAGCCCGACCAATATATAATGTTATGTGAAACCGGTGATTTAACTTCCCTGCTCATTTTACATCCAGTTTAAAACTAAACTAAATGCTAAGGGAACGTTACTATGTGTTTTCATGTTGCTTTTGAGTGGTCAGCCTATGCACCCCCACTAAGCTGGAAAAAGTTTGGAACAGTAAGGGAATACAGTGTGTCATTGGGAATACGTCTACTACCACTGACTCCAATATATTATTAGTAAATATAAATCAACCTATTTGTGAAAACACTAATTATAGATCCCATAGGTAAGGTAGTCACTGAGGTAGACTCCACAGAGACAATTCATCTTAAAGGATTCTCTGTGCCACATGTACAGGTGCTGGTCATAAAATTAAAATACCATGAAAAAGTTCAGTTTTTGCATTCAAAAAATGAAATTTGCATATTTTATGCAAATTTCAAATTATTACATTCATCACACACAGAGGGATACATTTCCAAAATTCATACCTTTTTAATTGTGATGGTTGTAACTGACAACTAATGGAATCCCCAAATTCAGTACCTCCGAAAATTAGAATATTGTGACAAGGTTCAATGTTAAAGAAACCTGGTGCCGTACTCTAATCGGCTAATTAACTCAAAACATCTGCAAAGGCCTTTAAATGGTCTCTCAGTCTGGTTCTGTAGGCTACACAATCATGGGGAAGACTGCTGACTTGACAGCTGTTCAGAAGACAACCATTGACACATTGCACAAGGAGGGCAAGACACCAAAGGTCATTGCTAAAGAGGCTGGCTGTCACAGAGCTCTGTGTCCAAGCACATTAATAGAGGCAAAAGGAAGGAAAAGATGTGGTAGAAAAAAGTTTCCTAGCAATAGGGATAACCGCACCCTGGAGAGGATTGTGAAACAAAACATATTCAAAAATGTGGGAGAGATTAACAAAGAGTGGACTGCAGCTGGAGTCAGTGCTTCAAGAACCACCACGCACAGACGTATGCAAGACCTGGGTTTCAGCTGTCGCATTCCTTGTGTCAAGCCACTCTTGAACAAGACACAGCGTCAGAAGCATCTCGCCTTGCCTATGGACAAAAAGGACTGGACTGCTGCTGAGTTGTGTAAAGTTATGTTCTCTGATGAAAGTAAATTTTGCATTTCTTTTGGAAATCAAAGTCCCAGTGTCTGGAGGAAGAGAGGAGAGACACAGAATCCACGTTGATGAAGTGCAGGGTAAAGTTTCCACAGTCAGTGATGGTTTGGGGTGCCACGTCATCAGCTGGTGTTGGTTCGCTGTGTTTTCTGAGCTCCAGGGTCAACGCAGCCGTCTACCAGGACGTTTTAGAGCACTTCATGCTTCCTGCGGTTGATCAACAAGATGGAGGTGCAAATTTCATTTTCCAACACGACTTGGTACCTGCACACAGTGCCAAAGCTACCAGTACCTGGTTTAAGGACAACGGTATCCCTGTTCTTAATTGGCCAGCAAACTAGCCTGACCTTAACCCTATAGAAAATCTATGGGGTGTTTTGAAGAGGATGATGCAGTGCACCAGACCCAATAATGCAGAAGAGCTGAAGGCCACTATCAGAGCAACCTGGGTTCTCATAACACCTGAGCAGTACCACAGACTGATCGACTCCATGTCCCGCTGCATTGTTACAGTAATTCAGGCAAAAGCAGCCCCAACTAGGTATACTTTTCATGTTCATACCTTTCTGTTGGCCAACATTTCTAAAAATCCTTTTTTTGTATTGGTCCTAAGTAATATTCAAATTTTCAGAGATACTGAATTTAGGATTTTCATTAGAACATTTCAAATATATCACTCTGTGTGTGATGAATGAACATAATATGCAGATTTCACTTTTTGAATGGAATTACTGACATAAATCAACTTTTTCATGATATTCTACTTATATGACCAGCACCTGTATGCATTACATAAAAACGTAGTTTATCAAATCATGCCAGCAAGTATTATTTTAATAGCATAGTATTATATGCAAAAAAAGGTATGCTTAAAGGTTTAGCGTGCGTGCGCCTGTTTGTGTATATGTTTTGTCTCCCTCCCAGCTTTCCTTTTGTTTTTTTCTTTTTTTTCTCTGGGACACATTCTAATGTCTGTGTATTTTTTGTATATGAACATATACAGTATATACAAAAAAGGGCTACCTCGGTAGGCCATTTAATAACTTGTGGCACAGAGTTTTAATATCAAGCTCATTTCATTAAGCATATTTTACATTTAAAATATAAGTAGTATAAGAATATGTAAAGAACTATAAAAAAAGGCTGTGTATACATGCATAAATAAAATGTAAAAAAATTCTGAATATGCATGTGTACGCACATGTATGTAAGTTTCCTGAAATCAAGGCAGTGAATGTCGTGATACCAGTGGATACTGGACATTTGCAGGATTTGAAGTAGGAGAAGCCTGAGGTAATGGGATTATTCTAAGACTCAAATATTCCGCAGGCCTATTCCCACCAAATCAGTGCAGCTCCGCCAACACATAAACCTATATATATAGACTGTCACTGTCATGCATAATATCCTTTAACCACACTCGCATATGCTTCCATCAATACTGGCATACTAACAATCATTTGCATCCCTCATTCGTTTTGACAGTCATGCATTTAAAGTTCTTCTCTTAATATGCCACCTCAGATGTTTAAGTTGCTTTTTAGAGAGTATTTAAAGGGTAAGGCTGGCAATGTTTATTTTGTCATTTTTATTGTCAATGAATCCCATGAAAAAAGCAAAGCCGACAATGTGGTAGTCCATTTCTCAATACTTCCAACTGTAGCAGCCTTTCTCTGGGACTCATCCCCAAGCCCATTTATTCCTACTGAAGGCATCGATCTTTCATAACTTCGGTTGGTTACACAGATGAACAAGCTCCAGACATTACTTTTATTATTAGCATCTATTCATTGTTGGGTTTATTCTTTTTGTGGGATTTATTGACAATAAGAAACATAAATGTCACCAGTGTTTCAACTGTAATTTAACTCAACATATAAATAGAACAAGTAAAACCTTTGTTTATTTTAATGAGTTTATGCATAATTTGCATATGCACAGCTTCACAATAATCAAGCTCATAATTACAGTTTTTTCTTCCAATCATATGTTGCCCACTATTTTTTTCTGTCTTCTGCTTCTTCTTTTTTTTTTTAATCTCTTCATCTGATCACTGCCAAACCCCTTCCACTTTCTTCTCGGTCTCTTCTTTTCATCCTGCCTCTCATTTATCTTCTACTCTCTCCAATGCATGAAGACCTGTGCTTCTTTATCAGTGAACCATGGCAGGGGGCATAGCACTCTCCCTCTATCCTTTCTGCTCATCATCACTTTGATTCTTTTCTTCTTAAAGCCTCCACTCGTCTCATCTTTCCTTCCCTGGCATTTTTGCCCCGACCGGAATATTTGTTCTGTGCACAATCAAGTTGTCTGTGCTCTTGATCTTCATGCAGATTGTTTTTTTTCTTGCCATTCATCGCTTGGTTTTTCTTTTCCCCCCTCACCCTTGGTTTCACTCCACTTATGGTAGTATGTGTTTGTAGCTACACTCTTCTACGCAGCAAAACACACCTTTCTTCTATTTGTTTATCACTTCTCTACTCCTTCCACTGTCTTACTGTTGCCTTTATCTTTCCCTCATACATCCGCACACCCTGAATACTCTCCCATTTAATCTACCTGATAGTCCAAACATTTAATTTACTTCTCTTCTATTTTACCTCAAGTGACCTGAACCGAAAATGTTTCACATTATTAACTCCTATCAACTAGCTGACTTTCTTCCTCGTCCTGATACATTTGTATTCTTATAATGGTTTCAAATCCTTGTGGGCACCAGACTGCCGTAATTTAGCCATATTTTGGTGGATGTGTCAGTACAGGACTTTATTTATTGGAGAATCTATTGTGGAAATATTGTCCCCGACCAGGCTAACAGCCAGGATTTATTAATGCAGGAGCCTATTTTGTTCACTCAGCAGTCGGTGTACCTTATTATTATTATTATTATTATTATCAGCCTCAATTAAAATACAACATGTTCATTGCTGTTCATTTAAGTTTTGTTATTTAAAGTTGTGCACATTAGTTTTTAATTATTATTCATGTGACAGTCATTGTTAATGTTGCTGTATGAAGACTGCTGTTCATATTGTTGTTAGAAGTTTGATGAATATATCACTGCAGATGTGAAGATAATTAGAAAAGGCTGATGAAGTTGCAAATGTTTTTTAAATGTAGTCTGTTACTAAGGGCAATATATAAAGTGCTGTATTTTTTTTTAAATTCTTTAACAAGAAAGCATACAATGAATTGGCATTCTTAGGACACAGTTAGTGTTGTCAAGTAAACCGTGACTATAATTTGGGAGGATTGTATAATTTCAAAAACCGTAAAATCGTAATTGTATAATCCTCCTAAATTATAGTCTTAATTCATTGAACCAATTACTATCTAGTGTAGACTACTGTACATTCATGTAACAGGGAGAGGACACCTCAATGGTTTTGACCTTGACTTAATTATATTTATAGTTTCTAGATCTTAGAGTCCAATTTCTTCAGTGTCTTTCTTTTCTATGTCCATTAACATGAGGGAGCAAAGTAAATATGTCAAGAAAAAAACATGAGACAAAGTGTGGCAGATAATAGTGGACCGACTGAGTGATATGTCTAAAAATATGCATTTATTACCTACTGCTCTTAACAGAAACCCTTAATTGAGTCACTTGTCATTTGCAAAAACTAACAATTGTACACTTTGCATTAAATGTGAGCAGTGGAGGTTAATATGTAAGGAATATAGGAATTTATATTTTAGCCCGAGAGAGAGAGATATTTACGCATCAAATTATAGTGTTATAAAAGATTGATCTTCATGGTAAATTCCCTGATTAACATTATCTTCCACTCACTTTTAAGGCTAATAGTACAATGGTTAATTTGTGCAAATGATTAGTAGCCTATTCCTTGAATGGAATGATTGTGATGGTTTCCAAACAGTGGTCAGCAAATGTATATGTTTAGGCTGCTTACGCGTTCAGTCGAACTGCATGCATTAACTATTCCTATTATCCATTTTAAAATGAGTAAACCTGTTAAAGACCTCGTAGTGGAAAGCTGTGAACGCGCATCTATCCAGAATACTTCAGCCTGGCTCGACCTAGTCGCTCCGCCTCAGTCTGGCTTGGCATTTGTGAAATGCACCAAGCCAGGCTGCACAGATTAGACTAGGTCAAGCCTTGTTTTATCGGTTATCCTGGATTTATAAATTCTGCTTTTGTGAATCAGCTCCCTGCACCTCGAGAGATACACAAACAGTGTTCCAGTGTTCCAGCCAATAACCCACAAGAAGGATTTGGAGGTGGGGATTTGGGGGTTTAGTATGCGGAAGGGAGGGGGAGGGGAGTGGGTTACCGGGGGCTCGTTTTTGTGCTGTTACCCAACATCGCTTAGAGCACCTTTAAGTGCTGTTTTGTTTTTGAATTTATTTCTGTTTTTACTGTAACAAAAGTCAGTAAACTCTTCATTACAACTGGGAAAATGTAAAATTCTCAAACTGTAAAACAGTCATGCAAAAATCCAACTACTGTATTTATTTAGCAGTGAAGTTTTGGCAGTCTTTACCCTGCCAATTTCTCCAGGCTTCATGCCTCTGCAAATGCCTTAAAATGCCTGTACACAAAACAAATATGTTTCTTATAAAGTTATACAAAAAAACATCCCAAACAGCAGCATATTAAATGGGCAGAAGGTAAGCCTTAAATAGCTAACTTTCTTCCATATTTGCTGAAACTAACCCCAATGTTTGAGTAGAACTACATGAAGCATGAAGCATTTTAAGAAAAAATCTGGCTCCTCTGGCACCACTTACAGCCTGTAATGCGATTTGCACGATTTGAGACGTTGTTGATGTTAAAATTTTTTGGCTACCTCCTGGATCGCCTCAATCCTACCCACAGCACTTTAAGTATAAAGTAAAGCTGTTGCAATTATATGTGGGAACAAATGGTATGTACTAGGGCTACAACTGACGATTATTTTCAAAGTCGAGTAATCTGTTGATTAGTTTCTTGATTGGTTGAGGATTGGTAGTTTCCTCAACAAAAAGTCAAAACATGATGAAAAATGTGGATCAGTGTTTCCCAAGGTCCAAAATGACATACTCAAATGGCTTGATTTGTCCAAAACTCAAATATTTTCAGAGTACTGTCACAAAGGAGAGAAAAAAAATAGAAACTATTCACAAAAAAATCATGTACTGGCAAAAAACACTTTTGCAAGATCTTGACGTTGTTTTGCGAGATATCAAGTTTCATTTGCAAGACATCAAGTTTTTTTTGCGAGATCTCGCGAATCCATCAAACAATAAGGCTAACATATTTAGCTAGTAGCGTGGATTGTGCTAGCTAGCATCTTGCTAGTAGCACAACATGATTACATGTCCTTGGTTGTCTAAATACATCCAGTGTTTATTTTGACAACCATTGCTAATTAATACATGCCAAAGTGAAGTGTTATAATCATTGTAACACTTCAATTTAACACTTCACTTTCACAATATCCATTATAATAAACTGGACATTGTTGTTGACTGTTTATGTCAATGACTGCAAGCTAAGCTTTGTAGCTAGCTAGTATCTAGCTAGTAGCATGACATGATTACATCTCCTTGGTTGTCTAAATACATCGTTTATTTTGACTTTGTCTTGAGTAAATTATTTGCCATGTAGAAATATCACTTCTATCAAAAAATAGGATTCATGAAGTTAGTGATGTTGGACTGCCATTATTTTGACCACAACTCTATATATATATATATATATATATATATATATATATATATATATATATATATATATATATATATATATATACACAGAAATACCGCAAGCATATTCTTGCATATTTCTCCCACCCACTCATATGATGTCGGCATCCCTATTCCTGTCGTTAATATCCATCGTTTAAAAGAACTGTAAATAGAATAAAGGGCGGCAAATGCATGAGAAGGTAAACGATTGATTACTGTATATGATTTCATGTACTGAGAGTCTACTTCAACTGACCCAGACTGGAACAGACTAGGCCTGTGCAATGAATCAGATTATAATTTTGGCTCCTAATGATCACAAAACAGAATAAACAATTAAAATTATTTTGCACATTACGTTTTTCAAGTAAACTCTTATTTTGTCCTGTGTTCTGAATGGAAAGAAAAAATTTCAAATGGGAAAAGTATTAAGGGAAATTGACACAATTTTAGGTGTTTTCACCTGATTCATTTCATTTTTTCCACCATTTTTTATAGTTCAATAATTGCAACATCTTTTCAAAAGTCAATGACTAATCGTGTTAAATAATTGTAATTTCAATTTTGACCAAACGTAATCGGGATTAGGATTTTCTCCACAATCGAGCAGCCCTTGAACAGCAACTGATCACTCATCACACCCAAATAAAACTGAGCCTTTTTAGCTTTTTAAGCAGCACTTGGATTTAGTTTCTTATATACCCGTGGAGGCGTATGTTGAGATTCTCGAACAATATTATGCTTTGAGTCATTTTTGACCACTTGCAAGCAGCTTGCATGTCTAGTCAGCATTGCCAAAGGCAACTGGCTGGCGAAACCTGTAGATGTGTCATAAATTATCTGATCAAATTAACATCTGCCCGCAGTATAATCCTCTGACCCTCCACAGTCAGCATTCCATTACACAGAACAGTTCTTAATTTACACTTTAATACACCATACACCCCCACAGCTCTTTAAATCACACTGAAGTCGGTGCACACACAAACACATTACTCATGTACTGTATCTGTGTGTTTGCAGTTAGACTTCAGGCACCATTGACAAGTACAGGTTCTTGCTTCATTAACTCCATTTAGCAATTGCCTGCTTGACTTTCCTTTAATGTCCTCTGCAACAAATATGCTTTTCCACTGAATAGAGCAGCTGACTGTGGTGAGTAAATGACTGAGAGGAATGAAGTGGTAAATGGAGAGGAATGAAAATAAGAGGTTTGAGTAAACAGAAGGTTAAAGTAAAATAGATTCTTAATAGGCCCACTTGTGTTAATTGTGAGTTTATTATCCGGGAGTTTTTGGCTGTTTTACAACAGTAGGATATATTAATGTAGCTAGTTTTTAATAAGACTGCTTGCCTTTGTGTGGGCCTCACTCACATCGATCTGGGTTGTTGGCATACTTGTCGTGTGTGTTGCATTGGGAGATAGGCCTGCATGATTTTGGGAAAAACCTTACATTGCGATATTTTTTCCCTGCAATATGAAAAAAGTAATTTTTAAAAGATTACATAAATAGCTCTATTTGGGAATAATAAATCATTCTCGACTGCTCTGTGTATCCAAGAACAATGACATCAGTGGAAATGACGTTAGATCAGAAACAGACTTCTGTAGTAGATTAGTGTTACGTTTCCAGCGCTGCGGCTCCGAACCGTAACAATGGTTGGGACAGACGTGCCCCTTGGTTCTTTAGGCTAACTATATTAGCTTTAGCCCGGCTGGTAGCAGCTTTCTGCTTGTTTGTTGAGGCTAACTATATTAGCTTTAGCCTGGCTGGTAGCAGTTTTCTGCTTGTTTCATTAGGCTAACTATATTGGTTTTAACAGTTAAAGTTAACTTTTCTATCTAGAAGCAAAAAAGTCAACATCGCAACGTCCTGCGATGTGACTATCGCACATGCGCACATCGCAATGTCGATGCTAAAACACAATATCGTTCAGCCCGAGTGGGGATGTTTAAAATTTTGAACAACACAGTTTTTACAGTAATGGCTGCTTGGTTTGCTTACTATGTTTGGTTTGGAAAAGGGCAGCAATTGTCCAAGGATGAGGGCTGTCTATTCATCTCTCTTCATCTTTCTCTGCCTCCTCCCATGTAACCCACTCCTCTCTTTCCTTCTCTGCATCCTGAACAATGAGGTACAGCTGCCCCCTCTCATTGCTTTTCTTTATGGTGTTCTCTGCCACAATGGCATCATGCCAGTTTCTGGTAACCTCTTTTTTTTGCACGACAATACTCCTATCTCTTTCTGGATTTGTTTTCCCGTGTTGCCCCTATCTTTACTTTCCTCTTCACCTTTCCTTTTTGCACGGCAATCAGATCCTCACCTCTTCTAGCCTCACATCTCCTTTGTTCTTTTGTTTTTCTTCTCCTCTCTATTGTCTTTTCATCCCCCAGGGATGACACTGGATCATACATATTGTGCTGCATTTTACGTGGAGTCTCGACAGCAGGTGTCCTCAGCATTTTGCTCTGTATCTCAGCGATCTTAAACATTGTTTTTTTAAGCTCACATCCTGTTAACATTCTCTATTTAACCATCTCTTCTAGAGGTGGAATCACCAGAGGCCTCACAATATGATATCATCACAATACTTATGTCATGATATGGTATTATTGTGATTTCAAACATATTGCAATATTCTGCGATATACTGTAATTCACTACCTTTTTTCCAAATTTAAATATTCCCTAATTTTAGATGATGTCCCCAAAAGGAAACTTGGTCAACATCAGTTTTATCTAAAAAAAGATACATTTCTCTGTTTGTTCATCACACTTCAATTGTATTGCTGCAATATGGGATTGTCAATCAGACAAACTGACCAACAGATATATTCGATACTTGGTGTCTGCGTATCGATACAGTATTGCCAGGGAAAGTATCGCAACACTATGCTGTATCAATTTCCCCCCACCTCTAGTCTCTTCATCTGTTGCATCTCTCTCATATTCTTCTTTTCAATTTACACAACTTATTTACACACTCCAAGAAGTGCTCAGTCACGCAAACACCTTTTATTTTCTTTGTTTTTAGGCTGAGACATTATACACCTCATCTCCGCAGGAGACTTGTAATTGCCTTTTTTCCACTAACTAAACCAGAATTAACATCTGATATTTATTGGGATTAATGCAGATGTGTTTCATTGTTTTTCCCCGGTTAGATTAGATACTTAGGAGGATCATAGTAATTAAGACATGCTTACTAATACCTTTTATATTTGACACACACAACATTAGAGGGTACAGTCCAATCCAGACACATACACATCCTCGAGGTCCCTGTGCTGAAGGTAATTATGAAGGGTAGATGACAGCTATTTCCATTAAGCCACTCTCCAACAGCCACTCTTCACCAGTTTGATTGCGCTGTAATGACAAAGAACTAATTAGCATGACAAGTATTATCTATAGTGATTGGCTAGAGATCAAGAGTTGTTATTACAATAATCTTCTTCTCAAAGGACCCCGTGTGTTTTGTCTTTGGGATTTGTAGTGCTCTTCTGGGACTAAGTGAGTAGGAGTGCACAAGCTTGCCCAAATGTTTGTGTATGATAGATTATTAAAA
Organism: Etheostoma cragini; assembly: GCF_013103735.1. NCBI lineage: Eukaryota > Metazoa > Chordata > Actinopteri > Perciformes > Percidae > Etheostoma > Etheostoma cragini. Next base: position 4,240,497 of record NC_048411.1, on the reverse strand, counting down.
AAAGATTAGGTCACCTTGGTGTGTAGTTCAGTACCCGTCAAAAGGTTAGAGGAGGAGGGTTAAGCATCATCACTTAATAATCATCATGATAACAGTAATAATAAATATGTGGGGAAATCAAAGTGAGTGAGCCAGCATACAGCTTTAGGCATACACGTGCACAAATACGCATGCATAAATATCACTTTAAAAAATAATTTGATGGTATGAAAAATTGAAATGCAGATGCAATTTGCATAATACAGAAAGTTTCATTGACATATTTTTATAATATATATAATATATATAAAAAATTATATAATAATACCTTTTTAAATGATTTTGTTGCCTTTTCTGTATATAGGAATATGATTTGATTATGGAATGCTGTCCACAGTGTGTGGATACGCCATTAATTTATTTGCAAAAGGCAGGCTTTTAAACTTTTCTGTGGTTTCGTCCGCCATTTCTTCATTCCAAAGAAAAATAAATGAAATGTGTCGGCTCTTGTCAGCCATCCAACTTTTTCATGCTTTTTTTCCTCTATTGTCAAGGATTATTTTTCCAGTGCTGTCGTCTGCGTAAAATGAATGGCGGCAACTGCATATACTGAATCATTTCTCTAGTCCAAGCTTGGTGTTGGATGTAAATGTCAAAGTTGGAGAGGTGCTTTCTCCTCCCTTTTTTGTCTCAAGGCCTGGAAACAGTGAGGGCTTGCTTTACTACTGAACGTTCTTTTCAACTACTTTTGCAGGTATGTTGTGTTGACAACCTGAGCAGAAACGGGTGGAATTAAGAAAAAATCTGTCATTTACTGTAAATTAAGGCTTGGGTTTATCTCTTAATTCACTGTATATATCATGCAACACCAAGAACCCTGCATAACGGCAATGTAGTGTGTAATTGTGTTCAAGACTATACTGTATAAGACTAGTCCTTAATCGTCCACAGTTGTTATTATCTAATCACCCTCATGCCAGTTGGCCCATAGATTTTTAACATTAAAAGTGAGATCTTACTGGAATGAGATCAGTTAGTTATCGCAGTGCATAGCTGGGATAAATGGTTAGATTGACCAGGAGGCCTTTGTTGAAGAAGAAAAAAAAAGGCGGGGAAAGCTGACAGCATTAGGCAAAAGATTCTTTGATTCTGCTGGAACAAGAATAACTTTTCAGCTGCAATGCAAAGCGCTAGGTGTGAGAAAAGCTGAGCATAATATCATAATATCCAGACTGGGAAGCTTGTTAGAGAGAGCCCATCTCAGCTATCTCCTATAAAAATCAAACCTGGAATGCCTACAGAACAATTATGTGAAAGCCCTTTCTGACCCAGCCAAAAACAACACTTGAATCCCTTTACAGAATGTGGAGCTTGAGCAAATCGTCAACAAAGAATGAGAGAAAAGTAAATCCCCAAACTGAGATTTGCTTCAAAAGTGCAGACAAATCCAAGAAGAATCAAACCTTTAATTGGTACCAAAAATGTCCAACCTCCCTCTATTTACCCAGGAAAGTAAGAGTGGATTAAAAAGACATGATGCTTGCATGCAATTTGTTTTCAAGAAATGATGTTTGTTGTAAATTGTTTTATTTAGACTGTTGACAAAAAGCCATAATTTCTTTAATTTTGAATTCAGTGTGCAATTACGGCAAAGTCACTTTGTGTGAAAAGTTTCTGAAAGTAGTATATGTTAAACGTTGCGTGCGAAAGAATATGAGCGGTTCATTTACTGTCAGTCAATTTCTTATTTTAACAACCCCGACTTCCTCAGGTAGCACCCGATATGTAACTTTTCCGTTTTCTTTGTCCCACCACAGCTGGCTTTGGAGGACCCGGTGCACAGTGTTTCCCTCCAGCAGTTTGTCTATGAGAAGCTGAAGGCGCAGCAGGCCATGATGGGGGACCAGGGCTTCGGAGTCCTGATGGAGACCGTGGACACAGAGCTCGTCAGGCAGCTCCAGGAGTTCCTCCAAGGCCTTTGAATCACCTATACAATTCTTCACTACCTTACAGAACCATCTCCCCCGGTTTTTGAAAAATGTACCTGAAAGGCTAAGAATCTGC
>NC_048411.1:4198963-4238444 GCF_013103735.1 Etheostoma cragini | reverse complement strand
CCCCTTCTCAGCCGCTACCCATGCTTTGCCTTATCTATATTCAGACCTAGCCTTGTCATCTGTCCTCAGATAACACCCCTCATCCCTTTCTCTAGTTTTTCAATCCTTCACATCTCTTTTTGTTTTTTACCAAGATGGGTTTTAAGTGGGTACTTTAAAACGTGAAAGTAGCGTCACACCTACATAAGAACATCACCACACTAGAGCTTCCACTCAATTCTTGTAGTTTCTTCTCTTTTTGTGGTTTTAAGGTGGAATGGGTAGAAAATTGGACGGATGGTATACAGGTTGGGGATGTGAGGAGTATATACTGTTCCCTGCAGGTGACAGAGCAGGAGCCTCAGACTATTTTCTATGGAGAAACATAGCAGAAATGTGCATAAACCTTACCTAAAGGACCTAAAGCAGTGTTTACAGAATCTATTCTTAAAAAGAAAAAAGAAAAAAAGAAATGTAAATTTTTCTATGTATGTAAAGTATGGATGATATTCTGCATTTCAATATTTTAGTTTGTTTTTAGTTTGTGTTAATTTCTCTTCCATTTAAAGATAATAATTTTGTCATAACCAGAGGTCAAGTTGAAGTAACTACTGAAAGAACTCATGAGTATGTTTCTTTCTTTTTGAGTTGAGTTAGAGGGACATTTTGTTGACTGTAAAATGGGTGATTTTTAAATGGTTGATTGCTGAACCACATTTATATGTGCATACATACTGCTGCTAATTGATGGTGTGTTGGAGCACTTTAATAACCAAAAACTGTTTCATCTGTTTTCATCTTTTTCTCATTGGTATCTTCTCACATAACAGTGGTAGAACGCCTCGGAGCAGTGCAGCAGGATTATGCAAATTAAGCTTTAGTTGCATTAAGACCCACATCTTAAACTGTTGCCATATTTCAGGTCTCAATAACTTGTACAAAATAGACATAACATAACATTAGACTGTGTCTTAACTATTTAATTTGATGAATTCTGACCTAGGTAGCTGTTAAATAAGTCCCATCGTGAGCCACTGCGACTTTAGGAGTCAAATACATTGTGTTGCGTGTCGCTGTCCTGCTGCCCTGCCGGTTCGACCAATGGTTAATGACTTTTTATTGGTAGAGATTTTGTGGTAGAGAACCACTTTTCCAGTCATTTTTTCACAGAACAATTGATTATTTGGACATTTGGCAAACCTGTACAGTATTATAAAGTCAAAACAAATGACTTAATGTTGCCTTTCAAGGTGCACTAGGAGTTCCTGCATGCTCACTTCTGTTAACGTCTTAAGTCAATTCTAAACACACAGATCCTCTAGAGTCCTTGATACTGCTTCAAAAAAGTAATTTCTAGCATATTAGACCACTATTGCATTTGCATGAAGTTTAAAAACATGTTTCTGTAACTGTAATGACTGTCACTAACCCCCACACCCTCCCCCATCCATCTTGTCGGTGATTGGCTGGAGTTTTGTGTGTGTGTGTGTGTATGTGTGTATGTGTGTGTGTGTTTTTAAGGGGGGGCTTTTACCCCTTTATTTCAGAGTGACAGTGGATAGACAGGAAAGGTGGGAGAGAGATGGGGGTTGACACGCAGCAAAGCGCCGCAGGTCGGACTCGAACCCCGGGCCGCTGCAGAGGACTCAGCCTACATGGGGCCCACGCTCTTACTGGGTGAGCTAGAGGTCGCCCGTTTAGTGTTTTGTTTATTCCTGTGCACAGGCTGTGCCGTGCCGTTAGTGTTTGACCTTCACAACCCCTGTGTTGTCTCCCAAGACTGGGCTTTTTATCACAGTGTATTCAGGGGGCAGGCAGCTAGCGGATCAAGGAGAGATGCCAACGATTTGAGATAAAAGTTAAATTGCGCTGAAACCATGCAGGAACTCATAAAAGGCACCTTTTAATAGTTGAAAAAAAATGGCTAAACATAAACCTGTTTAATGCAGAATCCAGATGGGTTCATACAAATGTATCTATTGTTTTCAGTGAAAAATTGAATTTACTTTGTGTTACCCTGCCTTATATATAATCCATTATATATAATATATTATAGAATGGATTATATATAATCCATTCTTCTGGAAATTATGGATAAATATGGTTTTATTTGCTCTAGTTAGGTTGGTCCACCTCCCTGGGAAGGAGATCATCTTGACACTGTGATAGTTGAGTAGCAGTCAGAATACCGGCCTTATGCTTTCAGCCTTACCTATCCTTGAAACTAAAAAAACCTTTCTTATTATTATGTCAATTTCTTAACTAGTGTAAACAGTAGATGATTTCTGTCCTCGTATTCTGTTAATGACCGCAATTATGAAGTTAAGAATGTAACCCGAAACACACTAAAGGGATGTTTTGGGGTTATACATTTGGTTACGCTTTGATGGAAAATAATCCTTGTTGCTTTTTCCAAAGCATTCAATAAAAATGCAGTAATCAGCCAAAATATTAGTTTGTGGATTTCCATTTTTTGATTGTACCATGTACTGTAACTGAAAACACAGATCCTCTAGAGTCCTTGATACTGTTTCAGAAAAGTAATTTTAAGCATATTAGACCACTATTGCACTTGCTTGAAGTTTAAAAACTACCTGACGGACTTGAAGACGGACCGTTATCCTGGGTACTGCACCGCTGAGAGCTAAACTTTGATAGCAATGGAAAAGGGAAGACGAAGCATCTCTGAAAAAGCAAGATCATGGCACATGTATACATATTCTTGTTATGCAATCTATAAATCTAAATCTAAAAAAGGAAACTTAAGTATACATAGATCCCACACATAGATTTAGAATGGAGATTAGTCTACAGCCATGCGGTTCTCTAAGGCTTTCAGCAAAATGCTACATCCGCATTGCTAACATTCACATAATGACAACATTAGCATGTTTCAGGTATAATGTAGGCTGATGGGAAATTAAATAGTTTTGCACGTATTTGATTATTAACCAAAGTCGAAAATACATTTTTGAATTCATGATATTGCTAGTTATAATGTTATGGTGATGACCAAATTAATAACTCTCTGTGGGGAATGTGTGTGCCAAATGTTAGGACTGCAAATCATATATCTAAACTGGTGGGGACACTGGAGGAATTCAGGGCATCACCGAAGTTATTAGGATTCATGTTCTGACCAAGAAACATCGTCGTCCTTAGAGCCATGGCGTCAGCATGGCTGAAAACTGATTTTACGTGACAATGCTGGATGAGGCGAGCTTTCTGGTTGAATTTCTTCTCTTACAGCTTAATTACACGGTCAGGCCTCTTTGCAACATTTACTTTATGATGTTGTTTTTCTTCTTTCTTACTCTACTTTCAAAATTGAAACCACATAAACCATTGGGCCACTTTTCTAGCGGATGAGCTTAGTTTATATCCATCAAAGATATTGTCCATTCCATATGGAACTCATGAATAATACACAGTAGAAACCAATTTATTATACAACAAAAGATGGACATGCATGTTGACATCTGACAGAATAAAAGAGCATTGGATTGATTTCATGGAATTCTGTAAATTTTGCAGTAATGTACCTGTTTTAAAAGCAGTGCTGCTCAGTTGCTACCGGCTCTACAAAGCAATTCAACCTGTTTTGCTTTTCCACAGACTGGCAACTTCTTTTGTGAGTTTGGCTACAGACTGCTCAAAGAATAGAAACCAAAGGCAGCAGCGTCAGTGCATCTGCAGTGGTTACAGGAGTGGCTTAGTACAAAGAAAACGATTAAGGATTCTACACCGACCTTCACTTCCTGTCTTGTTTCTTCCTCCCAAACACTATTAATCCAAGGGACTCAGTCATTTATCTTTCTTCTCCTCACTCCTACAGTGTAGTTCTTTAAAGACACAAAGCCACAGGTAGGCTATTAGCGAGGCTTTGTGTTAATTATCCTGTGGCGTGCATGACAGAGGAGAGCCGGAAGATTGGCTATAATCCATAACTTGCATTATTCATTGGATTACTTCGCCATATCAAAGATAATTATCACAGTAGCATGTTTTTCTCTCCAAAACTTTGTGCTGCTGGCGTTCATAGAAGTTTGCCAATGCATTCCAAGATGAATCAAAGTGTTTTAAAGGTTTTTATGCAGATGGAAAGTCATATATTAACAAAATAGAGATGTTTACAATTACACATCTTTCTTAGAGTTTCTCCCCTTATATGTCCAGTCACACTTGGTGTGGAGTTTCTACCCTACAAAATAAAGGGTTACACTTGAAGGTATCTTCATAAAAGTGACATGACACTGTCATGAACATGTCATAGATGTTTATGACATGACTTTTAGTAAGTGTCATTTGGTTTTTTCATGACAGGTTATGGTTAGTGATTGGGTTAATGTGTCATCACTGTGTTATGTCACTCTTATGTAAGTACCTTCAAATAAAGTGTTACCATATAAAGAAGTGTACACTATGTTGAAATGTTGACACTGTACTATTCAGCATTTTTATATACAGTGAATCAAAAATATTTGTACATATAGCTGGCAAAACTATTTTAGCAAGCATTTAGAAGGAAAAGTTTATTATTGACTTTATCTTCACCTTTATGAGTGGTGTCAATCCTTTCTCCGTATTCTTCCCAAACAGTTGAACTAGTCCTTTAATACTTTTTGTCTGAAACTTAAGAACTCTCCATCAAACCACCATTCGTTTGTCACAGTGTGTGAAGGAAACCGCAGTTCTCAAGTGGAGTTCTTGATTCTCTCCAAATGAATATGCATTTGATGAATTCATGCTGTATAAAGTAGCTTGTCACACTTATATTGTAGATAGAGTATATCAATGTAAAACTAATGTTAAGTGAGTTCAGTACCTAAATATGGGTGATATCTCTACAAACGTAACTTCAATCCATAGTGTCCCCTTGACGATGTTTAAGGATATTGGATGCATTTCTCAATACTTAGGTCACTTTTTCAAAACTCACAGCATCGCACACCACTTCATTTCACAATCAAAATGCACTTAAAACTACCAAATCACTCCATGCATGTCTCAAATCAACTCATAACACCAGCTGACAACCAACAAACACACAAAACAATAACCTAAAATACCCTAACAAAAGGTATCATTATACAATGTTGTTGTATGTAAAACAAGGACACCTTTCTGCTGTTTAGGATTCACTGCAATACATGTTACTGGAATTCATCAGACATGATGCAGTACTCTTCAGTATATTGTATGTCTTTTATTTGCAGTAATTCCAAAATACAAGATTTTGTACACACCATCCACTGATACAAATACAATCGGAATGCTAATGTACTCGGTCTTCTGCATTTGGCCACATGTTCTCATCCACATCATGTCTTATAACATCTAGGAAAGAGTCTTCTGGCATGCCTGATGCATCCTAAGCAATCTTCTGCTGATATTCCCAGGCATCCAGCTTTTATTGCTCCCAAGAGGGTTATTTGATTATGTGAATGGTGGTCATAAACCTTCTACCTCCATTAGGAAAAGAACTCCTCTATGGGGATGAGGAACAGAGAGTAAGGTGGGAGGAGAGGTGACACCATTCTCGGATGGGCTGCCACATTGTCCCATACAATTATAAATGTGGGCACATTTTTTCTCTCTGCATCCGTTGCCTCAGCAAGCACAACCCTTTCATAGAGATCATGCAGGAATACAATGAGACGCTAAATGTTGTATGGCCCAATTAATGGTTTTGGTAACAGCAGTCCATCGGTAGATATTGCTGCACACATTGTGACGTTAGCGCCCCTCTGGCCCAGGCCATCCACTGTGGTTCTCTTCCCGTTCACTTTCTTTCTTCGTCGCCATGTTTTGACCAAGTTAAAACCCGCCTCATCCACAAAGATCAAAATGTGGGGTGTATGCCTATCTTCAACCTCCATGACACTCTAAGATAAATCCACAAGGCAACATAAGAGTTGGGCTATTGCAGTAGCATACATTACCTAAAATGTATGTCTTTATGTTTGTTTGGTTTTGTTCAAAAAGCATTGCACAGTATTGTGATCATAACTAGACATATTGGTTCCTGAGTTGCCTGGTTCCTCTCCAAATGCACAGAATTCAACTGCTTCATCCTGACCTGATGTTTTTTCAGGACTCTAGAAATAGTAGTTATGCTGTGAATATTTTAAAATGTAACGGATCTCATTGAGTTTTATGCCGTTGTTTCCAATGACCATATCAACGAGGGCAGTTTCCTGCACATCCGGTAACGTATCCTACGTCTACCACCTGTGTGAGGTAGCCGTTGAGTCCTAAGCAGAAAAGCAAAAGCAATTACACACAAGTGGGTTTGCAGGTTTTGCTCTATTTACTTCTGTAATGTGCCTCTCTGTCAGATGCCATGCAGAATACAAGTTACCTGTTGGTTTGCCGGGAAAGCTAATGCATGCCGCAGTTGAGCGTTGCGGATTTGGCTGCACTCTGTGACCAGCCTCTCTCACTGAGACGCCATGATGGATTACATGATCAATAACAGTAGCTCTAATCTCATCTGAGACATCCTCTTCTTCTTCCACCACGCAAATGAATTCCTCGCCTACTCCCAGCCACTCTTTTTTTCCTCTTTCAGCCACTTCTCCATCTCTTGCTGGGTCCATGTTTACATCATGTTACGTCACGTCAAAACTATTCTGAGGTCTCCTTTTGTAATGAAATTGAACGAGTAACGCCTGTGTAGGTGTTAATCCATAAAGAGAATCAGCTGCGGTTGGTCCAATTGTCCAGTCGTTTCCATAGCATGTAATTTTTCCATTCAAAATAGATTTCATTACAATACTACTGTAGCAATGTAGCTTTTTTCAGTTTTTTATCATGTCATTGTTTTTGAACTTTTGAAAACAGTATGTTAGCATGTGCAAATTAGTACATAGAGTTTGGTGGTTGTTGTGTTATAGTGAGAAAACAACGAATGGCATTTGAAAGATGTAGTCATTGAATGTATTTTGTGCCAAAGCAATAATAAATGATCCACAGTTTAGCCCACATATACTTCTGTTGTGCTCACAACAACTATTGAAAAAATAAATAAAATATCGATCCTTATCACGCTCGCCACCCATATGCAAAACATCTAACATCTCTCAAAGTTACTGACATCTTTTTTATTGTGCCTTCAAGGCTGAAACGGGCTAATCTCATGTGTGCCTGATTTAAAAAAAGAATGACAAGTAAAAGGCCATACCTGTATAACAGCTCATGAATATGTCCTCCATGGCCTGTCTTTGTCACTTACCTGTCATTGTGATTGTGTGAGGGCTTATGCGGCCGATATCAGTGACAACACGTGGGTGAGTGTCTGTTTGTCTCTTTGTATTGATTCTGATTAGACGTGGCAGCCGGTAATTAGAACCTGAGGTTCCAAACATGTGCGATCAGTACGTGGCCATACAGCATGCCTTTCAAGTAGGTGTATGGGTACCACAACTATTCAAGATACCATATTTATGTATGTAACATCTTGCCCGTGTTTGTCACTAATGAGTGTTGCATAACTGCAAAAAGACCACTGATTAAATGCCACACTTTGACCCACTGATTAATGAGTTTTGAAGGGTAAGCGAAAGTTGTGTGGAGGCAACTAACACCTTTTAAACTCCTTAATCCATTCTTACTTTATTTTAGAAGTGTGTGTGTGTGTGTGTGCGTGTGTGTGTGTGTGTGTGTGTGTGTGGTTAGGGTTGTTGACAAAGCCAGGTGTCACTTAAAGTCAATGAAAGGGTTAGAACAAAGTTGTCACATCAAAATTACACAAACATTTCCAAACTTATAGATTTGATGAGATTATCATTAATTCACGGATAGAAAAACTACTTTGAGAAATGGTTAATCATTTGCAGTCATATTTGAAGTAAAAATACCTTACTTTTGCTTGTCCCTTTGTCATATGTGATCATAAACCTAATAGAATTTGGGGCTGAATGGGTTTGGGGAAAAATCAACAATAACCTTCGACTTTAGGAAACCTAACCGGCATTTTCACTATTTTCTGAAATTTAATAGACAATACGTTTAATTGATTGATTGACAAAATGGCAGGTTAATCATCAAACTAATGGTCAGTGCAGCCCTTCTTTTATGCACTCAGGGCTGTCAAATTAAAGTCCTTGAGTTCTCTCTGAGCATTTGACAGTGACCCAAATGCCGACCACAAGCAGTACATATATCATTACATATTTTCATATATCACCAGCATTACAAGTGAAAACAATGCTGTCACAAAACGTGTTCTTTGCACCAGCCATCAGCAGTTTGTCAGCATAACCAAATGGAAATGAATATTTGATGAAAAGTAAATCACTACGCAATGCTAGACTACAAAAAAAGTCATATTCTGTAGCAGAACATTAAAATGGCGTCACTCTATGAATCTACTTCTCTTCTCAGCGTATCACAGTATTTTCTCTATGCTGCAGGCGGTTGGGCATGGAGCCAATACTAATCAGACAGGTGGATGGACACTAGGAGTTCTTCTGGTAATGATATAGTCTTTTTTTCTCGTCTGCTGCCGGCTCATATAGTCTATATGGTGATTATTACATTTCCTTCCTTTTATCACCGCAGTATCAGTTGTCTCTGGGATATGATTCAGTATTTCTTGAGGTAATGCCTAGGGATGCATACCTGCATACCTTTTGAATTTCAACTAAAATAGCATAGAATATCTAAATATATTAAGTAACATTAACATGCCCTTTCATATTTGTTGTCATATATTATTCTGTGATCAAATAGGCCATGTATCTATAAAGGAAATTATATATAGATATATGACTGTATGATACACAATAGTATTCACTGTTGCGTTGAATGGAAATTTCCTTAATCTAATGTAGTTGAAATAGTATTGTTTTGGTCTAATATGGATTTGAAAATTTAGTCTTAGGTACTGTAGGCTATGTTTTTTTTTTTATTCATTAATTATTGGAACTGGACATAGGTGATGCATGGAATTGACAACTCTTTATCATCTGTTAGCGCAGGGACCCTGCTGACCTATGGCTTTGCATGAATTGTTTCCATTTGACTGGTGATGCCTTTTAACTGTTGATTTGCTGCACAGAAAACCAATCATCTCCTCCTTTGTTCTGCAGCATTGTACGCGAAGTCGTTTTTCTTTCAAATTGAGTAGCTCATTTTCTGTATTGTTTTTGAACAACATAGACAATAATGGAAATCTCTGCTTTAAGCACAATAGTCACATCCCTTTGTACTAATGCAAACTCCGTGATGCCCTGTGATGAGACCTGTTACACATTTTTCACTCAACTGAAGATTACATTAGATTGACAAAGTAGTCGGTCTTCATTAGTGTTCATCCTGCCAGCTTACTTTAAAGGTCCAGCGTGTGATGTGTATAGCATATCAAAATCAATAAAGTTGTCCTTTATCAGTAGTAGTTGTACTTTATTAGAAGTATTCCTATTGACCTGACATTTTACATTTCTATTTTCATGAACTGGAGTAGACGTTCCATATCCATGCGCCATCTTGAAATACATTAGCCGTTAAGGGACATACAGGATATACTGCTCCGGCTTTTGCGTTTTCGCTGTCGCAAGATAAACTCACAGGTGCTGCTAATGGGTATCGTCTTCTTTGCCGAGAAAATGAAAAAGGATATCGAAAGAGCAAGAAACCGGCTTTTTGAAGCGTGAAGGCTACCGTAGCCGTAATACGTACTTGGAACTGCGTGGTGCAAGAAAGTTGATTTCGATTCATGATCTCAATTCTAGATGGGAAAAAAATCCTACACATTGGACCTTTTAAGGTACTCTAAACTATGTTGGGTGACGTTACTTCTTGTTGACGTTCAAAGTATTTTCAAACAAAATGAAACTAGCTCGCCCCTCTCTCCTCCTCATCCCATCCCGTGCTTCAGCGCACTAACTGAAGGCTCCGGTCCCTTGCTACGCCCCGTTTACTCGGGTTCAAGGCGACACAGAAGCGCGCTTTCCTTTGGTCCCTACCTTGGAGCAGAGCCTAGCTTCCATCTTGCTTTCTAACCCCACTTTCCTTGGCAACCGGAAGCCAACGCCTCCGTCCCCGCCGGGATCTGGTCTACGCTCAGGTCATTGACCAGTCACACATGTGTGTGGCCCAGGGCCTCGCGGCACAAAACAAAGTAGCATTGTTAGCCTCTGCTGTCTCCGCCATGGCCCCCACACAAGGGACACTTCCCCCGGAGCTAGCCATGCGCAACATCTGGCTCCACATCATAGCTACCCAACGAGGTCAGATGCAAGCTCCTGTATGGCCCCATAGCTCCAGATGGACTATTTGGGCCACGTCCCACCTTCATCAGGCGGCCAAGGAAGGCAGCCACCCCACCACAGCACCGTTGCCACAACAACAGCATTAAGAGGAGACACCCGTTCAGCCTCTGCTGCAGCCGCGCTCTCTTAGGCTTTGACCACCACTCCTCCACCCTGCCCCCCTCCTCCAAAACGGCAGCCGGCTCCACCTGACCGACAGGCTTCGGAAGACCATGATGGCAGCCACTACGTAGTCCAACCCCCGAGCCACCCAGCAAGCAGGTGCAATGATGGCAATGACGGGATGCGGGGAACGCCTGTCTCACCACGGTTGAGAGCTGGAACCACAACGGCCCTTTTTCTTCATAGCCCTACCTTTGGCTGCCACGTGTCAACGCTGTCTGTGATGCATCTCCTGGGCGTGATGTCTGCCAGTCCTATGGTAGTCCTTCTGGGTCTCCTCCACATGAGAAAAATCCAGAGATGGTTCCATTGTCAGCACCTCGATACTGTAGTGGGGAATGCTGACCATCCCTCCTTCTCTTCAGTCAGACCTGACACACTGGGGAAACCCCCTGGACCCCGTCAACCAGGGTTTCCCATGGGCAAAATGTCATCATATGTGACAATGTTCACAGACGTGTCCCTTACCGGCTGGGGAGGAATGTGCAAATCACAGGTGGTGAAGGGGAATGGACAACTCCCCCTGTCCCACACATAAACTGCCAGGAGCTCTCCAAGGTGCTGAAAGTGTTTAAACACTTCACCCCAGTGATAGTGGGGCGACATGTCGTCATGAGGACAGACAACATTACAGCAGCAGCATACATAAAACGTCAAGGCGGCGTGAGCCTTCTCCTGCTGTGTGCCCACAGTCATCTGTTGTCCCTCAAAGTGGTTTACATCCCACTACTGAGGGATATTATAGGATATTTTGGATGGTGACACAGTTGTGGTTTTCCTTGAACACACGGGACAATCCACCCCTCGGTGTCGGCGCCTCATCCCATTGCCCCTCGTATTAACTTATCTCCAGACATTAGTTGATAATGATTTGCGTCCATCTATAGTGAAACCCTATGCAGTAGCCATCTCATCCTTCCACGAAGGCTAAGGGGAGAAGACGGTTTTTGCACACCCCCTGGTGAAGCAATTTTTAAAGGGGGTCAGACAACAGAAACCCGCCATGCTCTCTTTCACACCCCAATGGGACTTAGCTCTGGTGCTTCGAGCCCTGGGGAAACCTCCTTTCGAGCCTCTGGCACAAGCCTCTCTCAGGCTGACGTTAGTTAAGAGAGTGAGTGATATATGTGCACCGTCAGTTTCACAGTCCTGCCTCTCCATTAAAGGAGATGGGAGTGCACACACTTCACAGCCGAACACTTCATTTACACCGAAAGTTCTAATGAGCTCTTTTTGGTCCAGGGTGTTTTCCCTCAAGGGTTTTCCCCCCTGCTTAATGACAGTGCACAGAGGAAGCTTTTCAGTTCATATCACAGTATGTTTACGTACAGCCGACATCAGGATAACGCAGCTTTTTGTACATGATAGGGGACACTCACAAGGAGCGGCCTTTTCAGAGTGTCCGACATCTGCGAGGCGGCTTCCTAGGCATCCCGTTGCCCATTCATCCTGTTCTATGTAAATGTAAGTACTTTTCTAGTCTTAACAACCACTCAAAACACTTTTACATAGTCCAGGAACCAGTCACACACATTCATACCAGGTGACCGCTGTACCACTGAGCCAATATCTGCATGATACAGTATGTCTGAGCCCTCCATGACCCACTCGGTCCTATCCCCACTCAGCAAAAAATGATGTGCTGTTGCATGTGTGTTTTGCCTGCTGTCCTCATTCCTCCTGCACTAAGTGGCTGAGAGGAACGTGGGTGTCCCCTTATTGTTAAATCATGATACATTTATCACTAATCATGCACTCCCACCATCATGACTTGGGGCGGGAAAGAACATCTTTATGACTGCGTAAGCGAGTAGGGATAAACCCAATAGCGATAGCCTTAGAGGACTGCGCCTATACTCATAGAATCTGGACTTACAATACGTTCATATGCAACTGTTGACGCTGAGTTGGACAACACCCATTGGATCTCACGTGTCCATTAGTGTACAATGCAGCGCTGCTCAGAGCCTTTTAGGCTAGCTTCTTTTAGTTAGCCTTATGTCCATAGCTTACGTATAAAATTGCGAAGCAAAGCTGAAATGTCAAAAACGTTTTCAACGTTGAGCCGCACCCGCGCCATTTTCCCGTCGGTAAGAATGGATTGGTTCTTAGGGAGTACCAGGACTTTTGCCCAATGGGTCGGTCTAAACCTTTTATGCTATTTTTTTTTTTTTTTTTAACGGCCCAAAAGAGAAGTGAGATCACATGATTGGCCCACTGGTTTGTCTCTAATCTGAACACTGGCTATTTACATCCTACTGTGGCCCTCTTCCATGCAACTTTAGAGAGAGATAGCTCATTTAAATCCTGCCCCCACCTTGCCGGTAGCTAGCTAAAAACACGAGATTCAAGCATGTCAAACGATTATTTTAGCATCTTTGCCTACCAGAGAAGTTTGGTAGGTCTTAGCTGTTAGTAAGCTAATGTTAGTTGCGTATTAGCAAGCTAAGGCACTTGCAAACATAGAACCATTCAGCCTAGTCTCATGGCAATTAGTACAATTTTCAATTCAATTCAAATTTAGTTATAGTATCAATTTACAACAAGAGTCATCTCAAGATACTTTACAGATAAAGAAGGTCTAGACCATACTCCAGAATTCACAAGGACCCAACAGTTCTAGTAGTTACCTCCAGAGCAAGCAACAGTGCGACAGTGGGGAGGAAAACCTCCTTTTAGGAAGAAACCTGGGACAGACCCGGGCTCTTGGTAGGCGGTGTCTGACGGTGCTGGTTGGGGTTGAAATGAAGAGTGGCAATAACAGTCACAAAAAATAGTAGTTTTTAGTAGTTCTTGGTGACGTTATTTAACCTATTGATCCGTGTACATCGACATGATTTTTTTGTGTTCATTTCCTGGTGACCACCACGAAATAAACAAGAAAAGCTTGTCCCTGTTGACAAATCAACAGATCAAAATAACGTGTTTACACTACACGGATGCAGATGCTAATTCAGCCCCAAGTCCACCAGCAGATTGATAAAGCCTACTAGACCCAAAGTTAAGCCCAAGTGACGTATTTCTGAAGATGAATGATGTCCTACCGGGCCTGGTCATCTTATATGCCAAATAGTTCTGTCCGAGGGATAAAACTTGGCTTCAAATCACTATCAGTGGCGACAATGATATTTTGCTTCTTCTGTAACAGAACTGACAATCAGTGGACTACAGTGAATGTCATTGATGTCATGCGTCCATCACAGGTAAGCCATTTATTTACATCATTTCTTCCCGCCGTGTTGCCTGTGCTAGTATATGTCTTCATATTTTATGCTGCTGTTTCTGCGACCCTGTAGATGTGCTCCTGCAGATGTGCGACGGTTGTTTGGCCGCTATGCCATGCTGTCATTCATTGTTGGATCCGGTGGTCTATTTAAAACATTTTACCGTCTTGATTGTGCCTCGGAAACTTAAGAAATGTAATACAGGAATCAATAGGCACTGGGAGAGGAAAGCAGACAATAGTTTTCATTATTGAACTATCCGACATTGTTACTGACTGATAAGAGTCCCTATGAACAACACAATATTTATTTTGTAAACTAAATCAATCAAAATCCATCCAATTAAATAAAAATAGAAGTACGACTAGGCCTTCATAAAGCCAAGTTTTTAATCTAACATCTAAACCAATCAGCTCTGGGATCAGTGATTTGTAAAATGCATATCTGAACACAAAAGTATATTAGAGTGCTCAAGAGCTCCCGTTGTTACTGACGCAACCGATCCCCGTCAGTGAAGTTAAAGGTGGAGAAATTGAGTGTTTTTGTCTCTGCAGCAAAGGGTGAAATCAGTTTTTCTATAGATTGGAAACTGAATGGATGAGTGTTTCCCTTTTAGTAGAAATGTATCCGTTCCTTTGCCCACAAATAGATTTTTCAAGCTGTCAGTGTTATCATATTGTGCCTGACATGATCGTGTAAATGGATGGAATTCCGTGGGAGAAATAATCCTCAAGTAAATCTGGCCTAATCCCCTAAAATGACTGGAAAGGAATCAATGATAAGCGGTAGCCATAAAGGAAAGTAGATAAGCCCTGTATCTAAAAAGACTATAACAGCCCCTTATCAGTGGTGTTATAAAACTAAAATGGCTTCTTATCAGTCCTCCACTATTTAATGGCACTCAGTGCAAGGTGAGGAGAGAGGGACAACATAGCAGTCCTGAATGAACAATGAATGTGAAAGACACAGAAAAATGTATTTTGTGACTGTATGTGTATAGTGTCTTGGCTGTCATGTGTCTTTGTGTTTACATAGAAAGACATTAATATAAATTCAAGCCTGAGTGGCTTTTGGTAAAGTGATGAATAAAGAAGTAGGAACTTGTACGTAAGGACAAACACAGAAAAATTGGAAGAGAATTACAACCTTGCATGGAAATGAGAGGAAGTGACTAGCAGAAGAACACATTGTTTAAAATCATGCTACAGAAAAATGTTCGTGAAAATTGCATGAATCTTGCTTGAATGTTCATGTTACTGTACTGTAACATGAACATTCAAGCAAGATTCATGCAATTTTTCTATTTGGATACAGACATTGGCGGCAAAATGACATCTCACCGGCAGTATTCCCTGCCAATGTTTACACCAACAGGGAAATTTCCCTTGAGCATTTGGTTATCTACAGGTCTTTGAGACACACACAGTGGCAATTCTATGGTCTGTTTTGGCCCTAGGCAAGAATTCCTCAAAACCAGAGGTCCTCACCATTATGTTCAAAACTACAAATGCTGCCTACGGACCTTGGCTACGCCTATATGCTGCAACTACATCCTCCAGATCTAAAGACGGACTCCCGAGCAGGTGCCTGGCTGGCCTGTTGACAAGCTGCGGCTCTGGACAACCATTCGTTCATGTTCATTGTCCCCACGCGGAAATTATGTCGCGGTAAAAAATGATATTACATGGTATTTAATACATTAGGAAAGACTAGACAAGGAAGAAGAAAAACCATAACATGTCTACATTGCCACTCATAACATAGACCAAACCACTATGGACCAGCTGGGAGAAAAGAGAAATAAAAATAAGTAAACCTATTATCGTACAGGACCTTCATTATTAAGGAGTTTGATGGCCTGTGGAACAAAGGAGAGCCTTGATCTGTTTTTTGTAATCATTGGAGCTATTTCCCTTTCTCAGTATTCTGTTTTTATATAAACTTTCCATACTTGAGAATGGAATACCCGATATTTTGCTGGAAGTTATTATTATTTTTCGAATGTAATTTTTTTGTGTATCAGTGGCGTTGCCAAACCAGCGGATAATGCCAAAGGAGAGAACACTTTCAACAAAAGCACAGTAGAACATCTGCAGTATATTGCTGCTGACATTAAAAGACAACAGTTTCCTTGAGAAGAATATTCTTTGTTGGGACTTAGTATTTAATCTGTCAGACCAACTTTCCCATTTAAGTTTGTGGTCCAGCAACATGCCGAGGTATCTAAAGGATCCCCATGTAAAAAAGTTGGTTTAAGGGACTGTGCTTTCCTAAAATCAATTAACATCTCCTTTGTTCTAGAGGTATTTAAGATAAGGTTTGACTTCTGACACCAATCAGTAAAAAAGTCAAGAACTGGCCCATGCTCCTCTTCCTTGTCATATAGAAGACTAACCATAAGAGAAAATCTTTGCAACTGAAAAATCCCAGTGAAGTTAAATCAATACCTCTCAGACAAAAACTATTGAAAAATAATAATCGTTTCTTCGATGCTTCGTGATGTTGTCTAGAACGATTTGACGCTTGATTCTGATGAGTTAATAATCGATACAAAAAAAGTGTTTTATTTAAAAGTTCTCCAGACAGATACAAATCAGAAAACAGAGTGATTGAAAGAGGATGGGGTAATGGACTTAGACTTTAGGCAAGAGTGCAGAAAAAAAATACACAAAATAGCCAAATGGAAGAGAAAAAGATCTTTTGTATTTGTAGTAAAATGTATAAAGAACTCTACACATCAATCAACATTTCTGTAAATATGCAAATGTTAGCCAGTTGGCTAATTTTCAGCCATTGTCCTTTGGCCAGATGATTTTAGACCATGGCAGGAAGAAGCAACAAAGTAACATCTAGTAAGACACACACACATATATATACATATATATCTGTATGAGACATACATAAAATAATTTGGCAAAACACATATAGGCCGTTCATCTACTTGTTGGATGTTTAAGCCTTGGAATGACTACATAATAAAAAACCTCAGTATACAAAACACTTCATTAAAACTCGTGTGTGACAAATACTGTATGTGTCAAAATCTAAGCTTTGTCTAGCAGCTTTGTCCAGGGGAAGTGATCCGCAAACTCTGGGTAACAAACTCAGATTTATAGGCATGTTTTTAAAATCGGGCATGGAAATGGACATAAAAAATTGTTGCATCGAGATGCATTGACAGTCGGTCTAGAATCGAATCGTTGGCCTCTGAATGGGAATCAACGGGAAAAAAATGCCGACCCCTAAGAAAAATGGAAAACAATCCAATTTGCAAAGGTCGGTAAATCAATATCTGCAGCACTGTTGTACTAAATTGAATTATACCACAGAGGTGTTCCTGTTATTGTGTCTACCCTGTGTAGAAAACAGCAGGTCAACAGAGGGATAATCTACTTTGTAGTTTTCACTTAGCTGCTGCAGCTGTTACTGAAAGACCTCCATATCACATAATAAGTGTTCATAGTCATAATGTGGCTTTGTCTCTTCTTCATTATCCATCAATGTGTTGATGCTTAATTAGCTGAAAGACTTTCACTAAAGCCGGAGACCAAATTATCGTTGGTTAATTTCATCAATCAAACGCCTAATTGCCTGCGAGTTTAACTACGGCACAGCTGTGCCAATGGCTGTGTTTTGATATTCCTCGTGATAATCACACCATCAGCCTCTTGACAGATGTTTGACAGTGTTGTTACAGGTTCCCTGAAGTACCTGAAACTAGAGTGCATGATCAGAGAGAAGAGGAAGTGGAGTGTAAAATCCCCCACACAAACACACGCTTACCACATCATCCCTTTTTTTTACCAACTCCCACCTCTATCGTGCTCAATCTCTGTCTCTCCCTGCTGGTGACTGATTATTTTGGATGGCAAAACTGTCATTAGTTTTCCTACCAGGGAAAGAGAACATAAGGTGGCATATATGAATATTATGCATGCATTTCTCTACAATGACCCATCCTAATCCAGGTCCACAATGACTAATGCTTAAGTCGAACTCATGCATTATAATTCCAGTTTATTCAATGCATCTTGAAAAGAGAAATGTGTTCACAGCGATGAATCGGCTCCATCGTCACTCCTTTTTAATATCAGGACCAGCATGGTAACCTTCCCATTTTCTCCTTAGTAATATGCAAAAAAAACTGTTGGCTGCCTCTACACAGCTCCCACACTGCTTTTGTCAGTCTCCCACAATGGGGAGAAATCTTAAACAAGATACTTATGGGTGCCCTGGAAGTCCAGACACCCTATTGGATTATCTGATTGCCTGTGGTTTTAATTTTGCATTATAGGGGATTTACTAGCTAGGATATCATCAGTGAAAGCATTTGCTTATGATATTATGACTCTGTATGCTGCCTGTTTGATACACATGTCACACAGTAGGGATGGTGTTGAGCTTGAATGTATTTGCTCATAATTATGCAGCAAATTACTCACTTCAGTATGAAGACGTTGTCGTTGTGTTTTTGCACATGACAGGGGATTATGTTTATTATGCTGACATGTACGTTACTGCGTAGCCTTCTTTTTGCATCCTGTTCCTTTCAGAGCTCTGTCACACTTTAGGTTTTTGACTTTTGGCCTTTACTCTAGTGTCAGAAATCATGTGGGACAGGACCCCATATAGGGTCCCAAGTAAAGTCTGAGGGGGTCAAAAATGATTAAAAGGATAAGAAATAAGAAAGTGTATTTTTCTATAATTTTTCAATATGCTTTTTTTTTAAATATAGGTTTAGGTAGGTACGTTTTCCAGTAAAAGCACACATAAGAAATAACTATTTGATTGAACTGCCTATAAGCATAGATTGTTAATATTGACAGTCCATGCTTATAACTCAGGTCCCCACTAAGCCGTAACCTGTGATGTGAGGTCACAAGTAGATTCATTTTTAAGGGTTCATCATGTTGGGAACCACAGTCTGTCTTTGGTGATTCTTGCGCAGAAATAATCTAATAGTTGTTGTTTTTTTGCATTGATTTTTCTCCCTTTCTCTGTAGAGAAGTTTCCTTTTCTCACATCATCCAGCCCAGCTTGCCATTTAGAGTTTAACGTAGTTAATGGAGTAGTTAATAGTTCCAAAATCCTTGTTCACTATACAAAAAAAAGTGCTGCAGCAGTCTGTCATGGTGCATTGTGTTAAAGTCACGATGGCATGCTGAGTGTGAAGAGAGGGATGAAGGGCTGGGGGAAATGAAACCACACCTTTTATGTTCTTAGGTGAGCAGCAGTGAGGAGAAAATAGGGAGAGATTTAGAAAATACTCAACTAGCAGTGTTCCTTTCACTTTCTCATCTTGCAGAGACTTTCTTACTGGATACAGACGCATCTTAGATTTACAGGTCAGACTGTCTTGATTGGATGGTTTGTTAAAAAGGGGGATGACAAAATACAATGTACTGGACATAGCTTCTTTTTATTAAGAAGGAGAGGTCAACCAAACATTAAAACTCAATGGCAACTTTTTAAATCCTTCACAGTCCACTGTTGGTGTTAGTAATTAATATGTAATGGGCAACAATGTTGCTAAATATCGCTATAATGAGATTTGAAGTAAACTCAGTTCTGCTGCTTTCAGTATTCTGCTTAAATAACAGACTTAACATTCAAAAACAAACAAAAAGAAAATCATCTCCAACATTCTTGTACTGAACACATTGAATATTGACTTGAAAATAAAAGGCAGCGCTTAAAGAGATAAACAGTTATTTTTAAAAGTGTCATTTTCTGCTGATATTGTCTTTCAGCTAACAGAAAACAATCTGTGTCTTTCACGACATGGTTATCGCACAAGTTAACACAATGACGATTTAAAAAATGATGTATTGTGCAGCCCTACTTCTTTAATCATCTTTTCAATGTGTGTGTGTGTGTGTGTGTGTGTGTGTGTGTGTGTGTGTGTGTGTGTGTGTGTGTGTGTGTGTGTGTGTGTGTGTGTGTGTGTGCTTGCATATCCTTGTGTTGAATACTGATATCATTTCTCTTCTGTTCTTTCCACTCCCTCATGAACTCATTTACCCTCCTCTTCATTGTCTTCCTTCCTATCCCTCTGTCTAACTGTCTTTTAGTTTGAAGCCTTTTGATAGCAGAAATGTTAATTCTGCATACAGCTCCCGGCCACCCACCTGCTACAAAAGTGTGCGTGACATGTTTGGAGGATTACTGCGGCAGAGTTTATTGCACAGAGGTGTGGCCAAAACCAAAGGGACCTTTGAGCTTTTCTCCTACTCAATTAGAAACCCTAAGTCCTTCCTCTGATTACATTGCCTGTGTTAGAATTCATTATCGCACCTTTCCCCCTATCTTCCTCCCTCTCCTCTTCTACTACTGACAGTTGGAAAAAAGAAATTATTTGAGAGTGAGGGCAGAAGGCAAAGAAAGTTGTTAGCAGGGAGTTCGGTGGCAGTCATCTGTGATTCTGGTTGGATGCGGGCGGAGAAAGGACGCCTGAGATAAGAGGCGATGCAATCTCAGAAGTGAATACATTAAAATCTGAAGCACTTTGATGAAAGTTGTCAGAAGCTATGAAATACATAACAATGAACAATCTGGCGGTTGCGGCTTCTTTGTTCTGTTTATCAGAACAGATTCATAAACAAAAGCATGGTGACTGTTGATGGTGTTATTTGGGAAGAATCTTTTGTAGAGCGATGAAAACATGCATTCCTGCTGAGTGATTTCTGTGTTTTCGGAGTGATGTAGTTGACCCTCTGCTGCTAGTTTGAGTGAAATGACGACAAGTTGCTGGTTGCAAATACACTACAACTCCTTTTCATTGAACTGTGACATCATAATGTCATGCAAAACACTTTTCTGGCCATTATTCAACGCCTTAACTGAGGACCAGAACAGAAAACATTCGGTTGCATACTAAATTGGTGACAATAATCTTGGGTGCCCTACTTTAAACTGAGGTGTTTGTACGGATTCATGTGCTGCTAGGATGAAGATGTGTGTGAAACATCGATATCTCGCCAAAAACACGCTTATATCTTTTATTAAAATTGCTTTAAAAATGCTTAAAAGTCTTTATTACATATTACACGACTATAGACAGAAATGGATGCTGCAACTTGACTGGTTGGTGGAGGCATACAGGCTGTAATTCTAATTCTCTCTCTCTCTCTCTCTCTTTCTCTCTTTCTCTCTCTCTCTCTCTCTCTCTCTCTCGACCAAGATCATTGGCTGCCCGGTCCTTTCCGTGGAGAATTATAACTAGCCCATACTAAAAGATCCATTTCACCCTGGACACTGTGTTCAAAATACCACAGGCGTTTTAGGATGATTAAAACACAGATTAACAGTTTTTATCCGAAAGCCAAAACTGCACTTAGCGCTACTTTTAATGTTAAGTATTAATATTAGGATGAATCGTGCAGTGAGTGTCTTGTATGTGTGGAATGTTTATGTTTTGGTCTTTACTTTCTTTTCTTTTTTTCAATCTTCTGTCTCTCAAAGTGACTTGTACAGGCTATCATACTCACCTGTTTTGCTCACCATGTTCAAACTGATAGGACTGCATCCATTTACAATGACAATAAAGACTGTTCTATTCTTTCTTGCACCCTGTCAGGCACACACGCTGCCTCCATTGATACTTCCATAAACAATCATGCAGAGTGAAATGTTAGCGGCAGTTGGTTTCTTGGGCAATATGGGGGTTAAATCAGTTTTAGATGATATTAAGAACAATCACAAACTATGCCTGGGAGGAAAATTGTACTTTTGTAGAAATGCATCAATCTCTTGATTCTGTTTCTTGGTTTAATTTCGGTGTTTACATCAACGTTTACCTTCGTCAAGAGTGTATTTGCCCTGTGAGTAAGGACATGGAAGGGAAGGGGGGGTCTTATTTTAGTATTCCTCTCATTTTCAGTTAAAGGTTGTTCAACGTAGGACAGTTAAACTAGTAATTACTCCATATAAGCTGTATAAAATCCAGACTGATGGCCTCAGGCACCTGTGTTGATGTTTTGTGTGTGTGTGTGTGTGTGTGTGTGTGTGTGTGTGTGTGTGTGTGTCTGTGTGTGTGTGTGTGTGTGTGTGTTTAAGTGTGTGTCGGCCGTGTAAAAGTGGTGTAAAATTTGATATTTATTTTTTAAACCGGGCCTGTTTTGAAGTTGTGGGCGTTGAGGGGAAGTTAGATTTTCCATCAACGTGCTTCACATGGGTGGAAATCAGTGTTTTTCATGCTTTATATATACCCACACAGAATAATACATGCACACACATCACACAATGCACACAACGCACACACACTCAATTCCACAAGGTGTTACAGTGGACAAATGTGCACAGCATGTAGTAGTATAGTGTGATTGCTAATTAGATGTACTCTCAGAACAACCCATTTGTCACTGAAAGCTGTAGGCTACTGTAAACAACCAAGCCACTTTACATGAATATGCCTCAGTGCTCTATCAAAGACATTTCACAGAGCAGCCAGATAATGGCGCAATGACAAAGCCCGTAGCTTTCAAATCGGATGGAATATTTTGGCCCATATTTCCACTGCCAATATCATGTGTCTTCCATAACCCTTTCGCCAGAGGGACAAACAAATGGAGCGGACAGCAAAGATTAAAACTGCAATTTATTCATTCAACATTTCAAATTTCTAATTACTTTTTCTTTGGGAGATAACATGCGGTGGTGCTGGTATTGCAACTGTGAAATGGTAGCTCTGCAAATTGTTATCTCAATTTTGCATATTTGGTACACTTCCGGGCTTGGACTTAGCCTAAGGATAATTTTATTATTAATTTAAGTTTTTTAAATGAGTCTGTAGCTTTTTTTTTCTTCTGCTATACAAGCAATATGTGTGCTTCCACATGCATGTAAGAATGTATGTACTAGATTTGTGTGTGCGCCAATATGGCACAGTGTTTCCTCCTATCGCACACACGTTTTAATATTAAATGGTGTAAATGTAAGGATATGTAATAGTGTGCAAATACCACAGGGTTGGGAAGAGAAATTACACACGCAATAAGGGATTTGAGATGAATCATTGGCTATTATTAGTTGGCTTGGTATTTGCCGCTGGCCTTTAGATTATTTCTCCCTTGGGATTTTCCTGTGACAATAATCTGTTGTTCTTTGGGAGGTTGCAGACAAAATTGCTAGATGACAATTTCAGACTAACCACAGAAACTAGCTGTATTAAAGCCGAGATGAACAGATTTGGGTCTGGGTCAGATCGGTTCTCGAGTAATAAATATGGGCTGTTGGCAAAATGTTCTGCTTCATAATAGAGTGTGTTTATTTCATAAGGCCTTTTGGGGATAACTTATGCATTAAAAGTATTTCAGTTACTGGTCTCTATTTACATTGGAAGTTATACTGCTCATATCTAGCTCCTTTACAGTATGCATAAAGTAAGTGAGTCCAGCCCCTTTCTGTTATGGACAAGCAGAGTGGCCGGATTATGGAACACAAGGATAGTGGCTTTTAATGCGTTGGAGGTTCATGTATAGCCCACATAATAGGTTTGCACTAAGAAACCAATGTGAATGGTATAGAAGTACTGTGGCAGGAACACTACTGACCATCCCAAAGTCTTAATTCCTTTTTATGAAATTGTTGCAAGGCAATGTTGAGGAGAATGTCTGCACATCTTCAATAAAGTGGGTATATAATATTTTACTTTTAATCTGAGGAACGGTTAGGGTTATGTTTTTTTGGGATCTCTGTCTGACTGAGCAATATTGGCAAAAAACACAATCTTAAATCTTATAATACTTGATCAAATGGACACAAACCTTATTGCCAAAGCCACAGGTGAATGTTTCGGATTCTACTCCTGTGTTTATCAATCTCAGGCAGTTGAATAATCCGAATGAGAAAGCTCTCCTTGTACCCCTTGAGCTCTTGCTGTCTGAGTTTGACAGGGCTGCGCCTTGGATTTCTGCACCTGAGAAATGCTTCCTACTATAATATACGAACATGGTTTGGGGGCCTTTGCACATCACATTAATGTGTTACGGATTACACCGCTGCAACCCTGGTGTTTGTCTCTCAAAATTCAGAGTTACCTGCTGACATCTCAGACAAGCCTACCTGCTGGTTGAAAACAGAGTGGTGTTTGTTTGTTGCGCTTGATGGAATAAGCAATATGGTATGTCCAAACGTTTAAAATTCTAATAATATCATACCAGTATACTAACCATTTGACGGTTAAGTATGCAACCCCTACATGGAGTAAGTGTGGGTAGTCTAGAAACCTTATTTAAATATTGAATGTAAACTTTAATGTTTTTCAATACTTTTAAGCCCAAAATCTTCCAAAAATATTGCCTTATGGGGCAAATTTCCCCCTCTGATTTGGTTCAAAAGATTCTTGCCCACATGAAACCAGGCTCCCTGTACAATAACACCTAAAATTTTTATACAAGCAAGGACTCACCATAATGGTAGGACTCAATACTAACGTAACTGGAACTTTAACGTCCACTGGAGTCAAAGCATGTTGCAGCGTCTGATGCTTTTTGATCAGGGTCATTTCATTTAAAATACGCAGATCAATATTGGTATTGCTTTGTATCTCCATTCCCTCAATGGCTCCTCCTGTGAGAATGCATCAACTTCTTGCTTTAGTAAGATAGGATTAGGTTTGTAGTGTTGAGGGGCAGCAGGTGCATAACTGCATTGTGATAGCAGGGTGTGAAAAAATGAGAAAAGTGTTGTCAGACCGACCTCGTCTTCTTTCCCCGGTTGAAAGAGACCACCAGGAGCACACATGGACATGTAATCATCATCACAGCAGTTGTATATATACACGATGTTCCACTTTTGGGATTGTTCTTTCCGCTTTCTTTGTGTTTGCATTCTAAACTCTGGTGGATTTCTGAGATCTGCTCCTCTGATCTCTGCAGCTACACCATCTGTCCAATCTGGGTTTTCCACTGCACGACTAAAACTACTTTTAAATGGAACGTACACATTCCACCAATGCAAATTCCTTTCTGTGGCTGTTCTGCAGTAGCACAGAGGCTTCGTCTGACGCATAGCTCCTCCTCATTGTGATTGGTTTATCCAAAATGCAAAAAAAACCAGAGCACCCATTCTGGAATACTGTGTAGACTAGCTGGGCCCTCCTCAGCAGTGTTGTGCACGAAGGTCTGGCAGTGTGAGATAGTTGTGACTGATGGTCTAGGTTTCTGAAGGGAGTGGTGACATTATAAAGGGAAACTTATATTTCATACCGAAAAGTCTCATAACTTGCGGTGACCTTCAGTGAGGACAGAGACACAAAGTGTCTTTATTTACTAAGGAGTTTCTCCACAGTCGTACCGGGCTAGATGCAATCCCAGACCAATTTGTTGTGCCACACTATAACTGCTGCCTTTCCTAGATTGTGGCAAACATAGGAAATCACCTGCAGACCGTGAATAGTTTCTTTATGTTTGATGGTTAGGCTTGTGTGACCGTCACTGCTCCTGGAATGATAAGGTGTTGGGTTACTTCCTTCTGTCATATAGAAAGCTATTGTGAAGAAAAAAAAAAAAAGATCATGAATGTATGTAGCACTGACAATGACTACGATGGCAATAAGGACAGTTTCCCCAGTTCCCAGGCTCAGACATTTTGTTGAGCTAGAGTAGCGTAGTAATAGTGGTCTGTTTCAGGAACCTTCCGGATAAACATGATGACAGTGCTCATTTATCTCTCCCGGTCTGGGGAACCTGCAGTCATTTATTATCTATGATGCATGGTACTACTCTGATGCACTGTCCATTCTAAATGTGTTACTAGGTGTGTGAAACTAAGGCTTTTAGACTCTAGAATCAGGACCTGAGCATCTGAGTAACACACACACACACACACACAAACACACAGAGACACACACCATATGATGTGAACATAGAAGATGCCCATTTAAGTGTGAACTTAAGGGTATAGTTTCTTCGCCTACACAACAGAGCGGCTTTAAAATAAAGTAACAGTGTCATAGCAGGAGAAATGGGAAGCTCACATACTACAAATCGGTAAACAAATTGCTCTAAATACAATCAGCACTGCAACGTCTGTATATATTAGCCTGGGAAAATCCCAAATTTGAGATTTGCTCTGCAGTAAAGTCAAAACCCATTCAAGCCCATCTTCAATTTTTCCAAATCGAGGCACCAAACACAAATCCCCCAGCAACCGGTTGATGCGGCTGTCGCTGCTATGTCAACTGGACTGTTGGTCTGATTGGTTGTAGGACTATCCTGTTGCCTTTTGTATATTGATTGTTGTTATGCGGTATCTTTCTGTTTTCCTATTTTGACTGTGTATCATTCTGAGGACTGTTCATGTCTCTGTTTGGATCGTGTATTATTCTGAGTAGTGGTGTGTTTCTCTTTTATTTTGGTAGTCTGGTTTTCTGTCGTGTCATGTCTAGCTTTGCCTCCTGTGTTTTCCCCCCTCTTTTGATTACTCTGCCACTCCTAATGTGTTGCACCTGTTCCCCAGCCCCAGTGGCACCTAATCCTTGTTTTCTCACTTACCCAGAGTATTCCCTTTGTCTGTTGTCAGATCATTTTGTGTTTGTTCCTGTTAGCATGTTCCAGTCTGTGTTCTTGTGTTAGTCCTCCCTGAGGTATCTGGCCTCTCGTTTTGTTATCATGCTTTTTCCCTGTTCTGCATTCTGGACTTAGTTTTCGCCTTCCTCAGTTTAAACTCCTTGTGTCATTTTTTTTTTGTGTGTGTGTTTTTTTCTTATCCTTTTTGGTATTTGCCCTGGTATTTCTGATAATAAATCCTCAACTCAAACTTTCACCTGCCTGCCGGCCTCAACGCAGAAGCATTTGGGTCCTCTAATGCCCTGCATTTTATCATATCCAATTGCACCCAGAGGCATTTAAGTGGTGTTCATTGGTTACACCCATTTGAAAATGGGCTGTGAATAACCCTTCCACAGACCCACTCTCAGTTTCAGCTGAGAATGGTCTGGTGTTAACCAGGCTATGAATGCGTGGCAAAAATTGGCTTTAATAATAAGACACAGGCTAAAGCCAGCATTAACGAGAATTTGCTACCAGTGCCGCTTTTATGTGCCTGTGCCTGTTTGGTAATTCCCTGGCTCGAACCAAGCCTGCTTGTGCCGAGCTGAGTGAGGTGACAAAGCTGAGGATGTGTATGTGGAGATCAGACTGCACAGTGCCATGTGGTTCATGTTTTGGCATAAGAAATTGCCATTTTATTTCTTCTTGGTCTGACCATCTGTGCGAACACATTGTGCAGCTTTAGATTGCAAACTTGCACAGGTAGACCTTTCCAAGATAACATAAGGCTCTTTATATTTTCTTATGTCCCGTCACTTTCATTATGATGTGATTCGTTGAATTGGTAGTTGTACTGACTGTGGCCCGTGGTGGATGAGATGGTAAGGACATATGGTTCTGCCTGTATTGAGTGCCTTCTTATTGGTCAATAAAGTTTGGGTTTTCACAAAATGGTTATTGCGCCCTTATAACATGTATGGGGCAGCGGCTTAGACACTGTCCCATACTAGCAGTCTAAAATCTATTTAATCTGCTTTTATATTTTTTACTGTTTTTAACGGCTCTTTAATGTTTAATTTATTGTACTCTACTGTAACTTTTTTATCTTTTTATGTAAAGCACTTTGAGTTGACCTGTTGCTAAAATGTGCTATACAAATAAAGCTGCCTTGCCTTTTAATTAGGGCTGGATCCGAATATTTGAATATTCATTCGATGGGTAGGTATTGGGTAGGTTTTTACATTTTGGGATTTAAATATTCTTTTTTTTTTTATATAAATACATAAGCGTCCCTGCAGGCTGAAGATGTAGAGGTTTATATGGTTATTCTGTAGCAGCCTGGTGTCATTATCAGTCAATTTGATAAAGGTAAAGATAGTAAAGTCGCAGCTGTGCATAACGCCAAAACAGTAAGGAAACAGCTGGCTGAGAATTCATTAACACACGCTGCCGGACAGTCCTGCAAAAACGCAAGTCTTTCTGTGTGTTTTGAATGCCTAAAGCAAAAGTCCAATTAGCTTTACCTTTAGTCCTCTTGGTTTGCTTGTAAAACTTCAATAAGAACATGAATCCGAGCAGAACTAAAATGCATCAATGTATGTTCTTTTCCCTTTGCAAGGCCCAAACAAATCAAACAAGCACCCTTGTGGAACTCTGCTACATCTCTGTGCCTAAATGCAGATAAAACGCATTTGCATCTGAATTACGTTTTTATAATTTAATAAGAAATACGGTCCTCATCCTGGGGGCATTTTTTTTAGTCAGTAAAATCAAAAATAGGGAGGTTTTCTAGGCACGTCTGGCTGGTGAGAGGCCTCGGGGAAGAGCCAGGACTAGGTGGAGATATTTTCACACATATCTTAACACTGGCCTGGGAACGCCTTGGGATCCCCCAATCAGACCTGGTGATTGTGGTTGGCGAAAGGGAAATTTGAAACCCCTGCTGGAGCTGTTGCCCCCACGACGTGACCCTGGATGAGCGGATAGAGATGAGTGAGTGAAATCTAAAATTAACTTCTTTTGAACTTTTTCGGAGTTTTACCTTTGCTCTCCCAAAACTACAATCAAGGACTTGAGCCAGAACTACTGAGTTATCTAATGGCAGCAGCTCCTGAGTCGGGTGGACTACCAAAAAGAAACATAATATTAAATCTTGTCCTAGGCTTTTCATTTGTATTCATGAAAGAGAACACCTTCCAAATGATTGCCCCAGGGACTGTGGAAACAGCATTTCCACACTGACTGCAAGTATTCTCCATTGATTTTTCCATGTTGTCTGTACAGTAAGATCCTCTTTTTCAAACAGATGTTTATGTCAAAGTTGTTATAAGGCTGAAGCAGGAGGGATGGGATATTGAGATGGGCCCCTGTGGAGCTTTGTGAGCTATGCGTGAAATGATGTGCTGTGTGGGTCAGCAAGAGAACCAAACCCGTCACTGGCTGCCTTCCTTCTGTTTCTCTTGCTTTGCTCGATGATTGTCTGTGCTTCCTCATGCTGAGCTCATTCCATCTGTTGAGCGATTGTGTGTGTTCTCCGTCCTGCATGTTTGTAGGTGTGTACATGCATGTGTATACATATACATATTGCAAAAGGTTCGGATATTGCAAAAGATTTTTGTGTTACTTGAAAGAAAATAGCGAAAAACTGTATTTTATAATGCAACTCATAACATCTTTTTATAGTGATGTCTTTTAAATTCAAATGTTTAAGAAAAGAATTTTGTTATGGATTTCCTTATAAAATCAAAAAGCTTTTTTTTTTTTACTTTAGCTGAATTCTGAAAGCAGCAGAAATACAGGGCTAGAATACCATTATTGTGATATTTAACAACATTATCACATATTTTCCTCATATCGTGCTGGCCTAATTTCTATGCTCATAACCAGTATAACCCTTTTACATGTATGTGCATTGCTGCTTGTTGAAAGCAGTGCCATTCAGTTGCATTGATGAACCCGGAGGCCTTGCCCGTCAGACTGACACACAGAAATGAGAGGCTGAAAATTGTTGTTGGCCACTTTTTTTTCTCTCCCAACTACATTGCTACTGTAATGATAGACAATCAGCTGTCAGTGGCTGCAGGATACTGCTGTCTTTTATGCTCCACTCTGTTACGATCACACAGCATAGTCAATGTTTGAATACATTCGAAATCTGTTACTCAAATAAAAACAATAATTGAAATATGAGAAACATTGCCTGTAATGCTATTTCAATCAGGAGAGACTTTGTTGCAGATATGCAAAGATGTATTGTACATTTGCATAATAAGAAATGTCTTAAGGGATTAGACTCCATTGTTAAAATAATTTAAAGGGGTTGAGAAGCCAGACATATCCCCCCCAATGGAGCTTAAACAATGGTGGTCGTGAAGAGAAAACTCAGAGAACAAACGTAGGACCTGACTGTCGGAAAGGGACTCAGGTTGCCATGGTTGACGATACCCGGATGTGTACGTTTTGTGACTGATTAGCAGGGATTTGCTATGGACAATGGTATCCAGCTAATTAAAACACAGCAAGTTGCTGCATTGTGTGAACAGTTAACATCACTGCAGCATGGTGGGTCAGTGATTAGAACTTCTCCCTCCCAGCAAGAAGGTTCTGGGTTCGAATCCAGGTCATTCCGGGCCTTTCTATGTGGAGTTTCCATGTTCTCCCTGTGCGGTTTCTTCTGGGTGCTCTGGTTTCTTCCCACCATAAAGACATGCATGCTAGGCAAAAAGGGGCCTGTTGCACTAAACCAGTATAAGGGATTAACTTTGGAGATTCAAGTGATCCTGGATCACTTGGTTGCACAAAAGCAGGTTAAATTAAACCAAGCCAAGTAACCATGGAGATTTATTCTTTGCGGCTAATAACAGCCAGGCTAAGATTAATCCTGGAGTCTCATGTGTTAAATCAGCTGCCGCTCTGATCTGACGTAAACGTGTTTAACAATTATTCCGTTGTCTTCTGAATTTGTTGTACTTTATTTTTATTAACATGCATTACTTGTCACTATTATTGTCACAAGTTTGATTTAAGCCCTACTTTGCAGTTGTTCAGAGGGTTAGAAATGGTTGCACTGGCACCCAGATGCGTGAGTTAGAACTTTTACCAGTGGGCCCGTAGTGTTTCGAGGTTGCGAGGGATGGTCTGATAATAGTTATACATTGCAAGTTCTTAGCAGCACCACCCGGCTGCCTGGTTTGCGGGTGCTGACCAAGGCCGCTGCCTGCAGCCACTGCCTGCCGGCAGACGTGTGCAACACATTAGTGTCCACTCTCTCTGTAAAAACTGAGATGAGCAGGGCGGCGTCCGTGGTCTATGCTGCTTCAGGTTTATAAAGGAAGCGCACCGGAGATTAAGTGGGACCATGCAGCTATATTCCCAGATAACAGGCTTAATGCTTTTTATTAGGTATTGTAGCTTACTTTGGTTTCATAACCTTCTCAATTAGTCTCACATCACTGGACCAATAACGTGGCCTATGTACAGTTCGTATATAGTCACATAGCAAACACCACAATGCTTCTTAATCTTTTTATTTTGGTGCTGTCACTTCCAGCTTGCTTGTTTTTGTCCTAGAAAACAGATACAGCAATAAAACCAACATATGGAACACTCATATTAAAAGCAATTAAACACAGTGAAGCCTACAACTTTGTAAAAATGTGTTGTGACTAGTAGGCTAAGTAAATATTTTTAAATCCTTACACATTCAGTCGGTCAGCTATAGTCAGCTGGGCTTTTCCTCTTGGTTTGATAACAGCTGTATTTCCCTTTCTGCAAATTATATGCTTCACCTCCTCGTTACTTTCCATTAGAAGCTGCTTCTCATTGGGTGAAACACATGTCCCATGCATTTTCTACATTTCTGCATCAGTAAATCTGTGATCGATACCGTGGTCTATTCAAGAAAGCCGTGAACATGCACTTATCCCAGCTACCTACACCTGGCTTGACATAGCTTCACAATCTCATCCTGGCTCGGCAAACATGCAACCGATTAAGCCGCAATGTGCCGATCACACTAAGTCAAGCTGCGCTTTTTCACATATCCTGGATATCTCTTTATTCTGCTTTTGTGCAAAGGGCCCCCGGACAACAGTTGAAAATCAGCCGACCGGCTAACACTGGCCCATTTACGGAAATGTTGATTGATGTGCATTGTCCTAATCAAATAAATAACTCTACCTCATTTAATATTGTATGTGGCATTTTGTTATGTGAGGTGTAAATGTTCCACCAAAACAAGTTCCTTCCCGAGCCACCGTCTCAGTTTAGCATCGCCCAAATGATTTTGATTGGTTTAAAGAAATGCAAACAACCCAGAGCTTTCTCCTATCCTGGGATGTATGTGTGGGGGAGGTGCTTTGGAGATAGATCTGTCAATGTGAGACCTCATGCTTGTCTTGGCTCCTTCTACTAGATTGACATTTTCTGTCAATCTAGTAGAATAGTCATCTTTCCATTAAAAATAAAGTAAGATTCCACCCTGACACCAGTGGCATTTACTTACTAATAGAGATGAAATCTTTTTGGAAATAATTACAGTGTAGATTAGTTAAGTTATAATTAATTTCATCTGTCTCCCAGCCACGACATTAAATCTTAATTTGAGACTGCATTTCAAGTGCATATGCTCGAGTGCTGACACAGCGCCATTACTAATGTGTTCTGTAGCTTGGCTGCCTCTAAATGACAGCAATGGGAAAATCTAACACTACCCCAGCATGGCCTGATTTTTTACCCTTCTGTTCTGCTCTCAGATTTAAAGCCTCTCTCTTGTGCATAATTCAGAATGATTAAAGCTGTTTATTAGTCCCAGGCCCCTGACTGTCATATAGTAATCAATCAGATACTTTACAGGTCCAGCGCACTCTGACAAGGTTAGATTACACTTCTGATTTGTCACCATTCTGACTTAAATAGATCTCATAAATCAAACATTGAGTAGAAGAGCAGTGCCTTGTAAAAGAACCTCTACAAAAAGCAGTTAAGTTGTACGTATTTGATTTAACACATACAATATTGTATTTTTGTTAGTGGATTTGTGTTTAGTTTTCTATGGTTAAATGTAATTTCATCCAGTCCCAGTTCTAACATACTCCTACTTACTCATACATTGTTCTTACTGTTTATTACAAGGCTTGGTTGAATTCTAATGTAGAATGCGGTCTGTTATTTTCTTAATAAGTATAACACACCGTTGCCATAGACGCAGCTCTATTCACTCTGGAGGACGGCTATCAATCAGTCCGCTGAAAGAACTCCGGATAATTTATCAACGAGTGTCCCAACGTGGACACAGTGACGCTAATGTGTTAGCTTAGCTAGACATATTGCAAGATGTTAACTGACAGGTGTGTCAACAGCAGCGCCTGTGCAAAAAGGAAGCAACATAAATAAAGAACATAAATGTCAATATAAATATTCCAAAAGAAGCAATTCACCGTGTGTCACTTCACTGTCAACGGAAAAAGTGGATGTGAATTAGAGCAGCCGATAGCAGGCTAGCTCACTACAACGCTTCAGCTAATGTCAATCCCTGCAGAGATCAAAACAGCTGGGTCATTTGTCCATCACGGCAGCATCCTATCAAATATACTGCTACTACCACCGCCTGTAAGGTTTTGTTGAGTATTAAACAAATGGTTGCATTAAACAGCTAGCTACAGAGTTTACATTGCTATGTGTTAGGTTTTTGTTGTCGTGTTTTCTTTTCCTTCTCCGTGTTCCCTCCCTGGTCTTGTAATTGTGTCTTGTTTCTCCCCGGTCTTGTGTTGTTGGTCCTGTCTTGTGTTCCCCTGATTTTCTGTATGTTCTGTTTCCTGTCTTACTTTGAAGTCGGGTTTTTGTCTTGTCCTCTCTTTGGCTATGCTTCCTGGTTCTTCCCGCCTTTGTGATTACCTGACGTTTTCCACCCGTTCCCTGCCCTCGTGTCACCTGCCTCTCTCGTTACCTCCTTTTGTCTGGTCCTCGTGATCCTGATGTGTTGTTTTGTCCTGTCAGCTTGTTCTTGTCGGTGTTCCAGTCCTTCCCCGTGAGTTTTCCCCTGTGTAATTCACCCTGTTTTTGTATTGCCTTCCCCTGTACTGTGTTTGTGGATTTTTGCTTTCTTGGCTTTGGCCTGTTCCCATTGCTCCCTGTGTTTTTGGACTGTGTTAATAAATCTCTGTTACTTGCTCATCTCCGCTTTTGGGCCCTCCTTCCTGCCTGAGTGTCACTGCTCTGGACGCAGGATTCCAATCATGGAGACGGAATGGACAAATTTCTTTAGTGGAAGCAATACAATCATATTTAAATCAATAATATGTGTGTCAAATTATTGATTTATTCCGGAAGTATCCATGTAATAAGCAGGATAATGTAGAACAAGGCGGTTATAACAAATACAATCGCTATAACCCCCCTGTGGGGTCTTGAGTCAGCCTGAAGCATGGGGCCTGAAGGGGTTGGATTCGCTATGACAACCACCTCTCTCTACATTATCCCTTACATAATACACACCATGCAATACATACAATAGAGGATAACATGTAGAGTTGTTTCATTATTGCCAGAGATTGCCACCTGAACTCATTCTTTCTTAGTGTTAAGATTTCTGTAAAAATGTCATGGAAATGCAGAGCAACGTCCCTCAAATGATTTAGCTGTTTTAAATGCTAAATGTATAACTGCTGAGAATAGAAAAATAGTCTATTGCATTATTACTGAACCGGGTGTGCACCTCTACTTTTATAAGAAGATTTGATATGTATAGATACGACCCAATTGATTTTAATTTAAATGATTTAGTTCATTTCGAAGTTGAATCCTTTGATGAGATATGATTCAATCTGATAGATACAGTTGATATTTGTATGTAATTGTAAATCCATTCATTTTCTATTATTAAAATAAGAAAATTCTTTAAAAGAAGCATTGCCTACCTTCAAATAAATGCATGTTTTGTAAAAGGGATCAGGAAAAGTTTGTTGAAACCAAGTAACAAACAAATCAGCTCCATATTAAAGCATCCTTGCTGCTGTAATCTTAGAGAAAGTAACTCAGATATAGGTCCACATTACACTTCGTTATTGGGAGCACTCCAATAAAAATAATCCTATGCAGTATTATGTGAGTAATTACGTGAGTATTTAGCAACAGTGTTGCTCATTAGCCCCATTGAGATGAACTCAATTGGCATGCAGTGATGTTTTTCTTTGCATTGTAAAACAAAGTCCAATAACAAATTGTTAATAAATCTGTGTTCAATTCAATTTTATTTATAGTATCAATTCATAATTATAGTTATCTCGAGACACGTTACAGATAGAGTATGTCTAGACCACACACTATAATTTACAAGGACCCAACAGTTCTAGTAGTTCCCTCCAGAGCAAGCAACAGTGCGACAGTGGTGAGGAAAAACTCCCTTTTAGGAAGAAACCTGGGACAGACCCGGGCTCTTGGTAGGCGGTGTCTGACGGCCGGTGGGGTTGAAATGAAGAGTGGCAGCATTCACATTAAAAGATAATGGACCAGTGACTAGAAATAGTAGATTGTATGAGTTCATGGCATAGCAGGGCACTGCACGGCATTACAGCTTTTTGCCTTTTTATGAGACTTTAAAGAAGTGAGTTATATTCCACCCTCAGCAATCCTTTTCATTCCTCCTGTCCTTCTCATTACCCTGATCAGCAAATGACTCATCCTGTTCTCTGAACCTTTTGGGGTCAACACAGGTGCTCTGAATTTTTGTTTCCTGAGGCAAATATGCAAATGAGCGCATTTCTAATTGCACAGCTTAAAATGTTATTGTGTGCTAAGGCTGAATCTGAAGCTATTTCTATTCGTTTTCAAGTTTTTTTAAAGGCACATTGGAAACTCTTAAGGCTTATTGAGAAGTATTTTTAATGAAAATGTACAGTTTAAAGAGCAGGTCCTGCTTTTTCAAGCTTGATGCAGTCACTCTTCCTGTTTTAGAAAGTTAAAGCACACTCACTAAAAACTGACTAAGGGAAGCAGCAGCAGAGCCCCTCCTCATCTCTGTCCCTCTCTGCATCTCTGTCTAAATGTCTGTCTGTATCTCTCAACAACAAAGATGCAGCTTTCATATCTCGCACGTCCACCTGGAGGTGTTCGAAAAGTAAAGCGGCATTTGTGGATGACGTGGTTTGAAGTTAATACTCTTCAAAAATAGCAGAATTTCTAATTTCTTTGATTGGTTCTGTTTCAGTTTGATCCCATAATCAAGTGGAGTGGCGTCAGTCTACCCCGAAATAAATTTAAGTAGATGGAGGCAGAGAGTGGGAGCTCTTGAGTCATAGAGAGACTTTTCATAAAAAGCTTCCAGTGCAAACGCTATGGCAGAGAACAAAGAACAGACCATGTTGTTTAAAGCCTGGCACCGTCTCTCTTCTGTTTTTTGGGGGCAAAATGCAGACCCACAAATGCTGTGCACTTTATCTTGCTCCCATTGCCCATTCCTCTCTGTCTCATTTCTAACTTTATCCATAGATAAATAAGGAAAAAAGTCTCTTTTTTACAAAATAAACAAAGCCAGATGAGACAACCCTATTGCCCTTTCTGTATGTCACCATAAAATGTATGACTTTCACTTTCAATACACATTAAATCAGTGTATACATACATATATACAGTATGTATGTATGTATATATATATCTACTGAGTCACGTATGCTGTAATAAATGAGATTCTATTTAATAGAATAAAGCTTGAATGTAATTGGATATCCACTGCAGCCAAATCAAAACAACAGATAATTACATGTTATGCTCCTCTATAATTACTTTATCATGTTACCTGAATAAGATAAATCTGATGTGATGTCATACATTTATAAGTTTGAGTTTAGCAACTCTTTGTTGAACATGCTGAAACTGCAATTTTCTTGTCAATACAATCCAGTCTACATTTCCAATAAGCAAAAGTGTTGACTCTAAGGTATTAGTATTTGGTTAGATGTGTAATTAAGGCTCCAGGGAGACTACACAATTTTGATTTTGATTTTACTTTTTGAGTTAAAGGAAATACCCCCTCTATAGATTACATTGTGAAGCTATCCAGCAAAGCCAAATTGTTAATGCAAACAGAGTGTAGTGAAAAGGTAAAAAAATGGACATGTTACTGGAGAAATGCTCATAGGGAGTCTGTCTGGACAATTTTGGGAAATCGGTAGTATTCCAATGCAGCTCCAACTTCATTAGAAATGCCATTGATCAATGTATTTGATCCCACATTTCTAAGTGTCCGACTGGTCAGCTCCCAATAAGGATGTTCAGATTCTTAAGCAAAGGTATTTACAAGTACTGTCCAAGTGTGGCATCATTGATAGCTTAATGTGCAAGCAGTGTACCAAGATAATTGGTGCTAGACTTGATTTATTAATTAGGTGTTGTGTAATATTTAGACTAGGTTAATGTTTTTTTTAAACATATAGTAAAAACTGCTCAAAATTCCAAACCCTGAGTTTATTGGGTACCCAGGAAACCAAGTGTGAAGTAGATTGGATCAAGATTGATCAGATATTTCAAAGACAGATGCATACACACACACACACACACACACACACACACACACACACACACACACACACACACACACACACACACACACACACACACACACACACACACACACACACACACACACACACACACACACACAATTGCAGGTTCTCCAATTTATTAGTAGAGAGTAGAATTCATCAACACCCAATCATTGTTAGTAGTATGTAAATTGATCAATAGCCAACTTCTCAAAATATTCACTCACATCAGAGAATGCCTGCACTTTCATAGATTGGTGGGATAAAAGGTGGAGAAACAGCTGCAGTTATACACTGATATACTGTCTGTTAATTGCCCCTGTCATGGCACCACCTTTGTTTCTGTATGCAAATGATCAAATCAAACCGCATCTTTTTTTGGTCCATTTATTCCCAACAGCTTTTCTTTTTTGCCCTTCTGTGACCCCTCTTGACCCGCCCTTCTCCATGCCAACCTTCCTCTTCTCTGTTCTTTTTTCACACCTATTCCTCACTCCTCCCTGCTCCTCGTTTTTCTTTCCTCCTTTCCATTTGCCATCAAGTGTGAAATGAAAGCGCGATGAGTTGACTTTAAGAGCAGAAAGGATGAGAGCGAGTGGTCTGTCACAGGAGAATGATCTTAAAAGGCTTGTCCCAAAATCCACAACCCCATCCACCCCCTCCCACCAACACACATGCGCACACACACACACACACACACACACACACACACATCTACACAAAAAAGTCCACACAGAAAAGTCTGCAGTGACCATGAATTGATTGTTTATTGATCACAGTCAAACCAACCACCCAGCAGCTGGAGGTGGAGGAGTCATTGGTACTCTAGGCCATTCGCTGACTGAAAACCCCGTGATAAAGTCTGTAGTTAACAATGCACACAACACACACACATATACACACACATACACACACACCAAGCACGGACGAATCCGTGCATGCACACACAGCAAATCCATTTTCAAATTGGTTTACCCTCCGAACTAAAACTCCGATACGCTCAAACTAAATGATAACTAGGAGAAATAATTGGATTTTAAG
Source organism: Etheostoma cragini (assembly GCF_013103735.1). NCBI lineage: Eukaryota > Metazoa > Chordata > Actinopteri > Perciformes > Percidae > Etheostoma > Etheostoma cragini. The sequence goes on along the minus strand of NC_048411.1, from coordinate 4,200,735 downwards.
AAGGAACACTTTCCTCCAAGGCTTGGCTGCAAAGCAATTTCTGAATCTATAGCAGTAATAAATATTGGTAATATGTGCTGACATAATACGTAAAGTCATAAGAAGTGGATAATGAGGGATGTCGACTAAATCCAAGGACAGGCAAATGTAAAAAAAACCTTGTTCTATTTTCAAGCTTGCCACCTGTTGTCTGCAAAGCTAATCATTACACCTGATTGAGGTCTCAAACCGAATTAATCAATTGCACATGAGCAGTTTACAATATCTGGCCGTTTCTAAACTTGGCCGGTAACAACCGGTTATCTATCTCTGCCTCACACAAGCACATACTCACGCAGGCAGGCAGGACAACACGCATGCACACATGCTTGCGTACACGCACACACGCACGCACGCACGGACGCACGCACGCACGCACGCACGCACGCACGCACAAAGTAACATATCACAGAGGACAGATGAATTCCTCAGCCCTGACAGAGACATGGCACTGGTGTCAAAAGGCTAATTCGCTTTTAGAGAACAGACAAAGAAAGAAAGGAATAAAGTAGAAAAGAGTCCTCAGTCCGAGAGAAAGAAAGAAAACTGAGGGTAATTGTTGCCCTTTCATATTCGTTGTAATTACTGCTTAAGAAAGAAGTGCATACATATATATATATATAAACGCTATTTTCTGTCCTGAGCTGCTTGACAGTGGAGGTGTTCTGACAGTAGAACCTGCAATGGCAGCTTAAACGTTGACCTTTGAAACGTCAGCTGAGCTTAACACAAAGTTGTCAATGGCTTTCCTTTAAATGTTAAAATTGAAGCTGCTATGAATGAGTTCTTAAAGTGTTCAAAAAGTGGAAATTTCCATCCATCAATCTTCATCCGTCAACGGGTCGCGGGGGCAGCAGCTCCAGTAGGGGACCCCAAACTTCCCTTTCCCGAGCCACATCAACCAGCTCCGACTGGGGGATCCCAAGGCGTTCCCAGGCCAGGTTGGAGATATGATCTCTCCACCTTGTCCTGGGTCTTCCCGGAGGCCTCCTTCCAGCTAGACGTGCCTGGAACACCTCCCTGGGGAGGCGCCCAGGAGGCATCCTCACCAGATGCCCAAACCACCTCAACTGGCTCCTTTCAACTTAAAGGAGCAGCGTCTCTACTCTTAGCTCCTCTCGAATCACTTAGCTTCTCACCCGATCTCTAAGGGAGATGCCGGTCACCCTCCTGAGGAAACCCATTTCGGCCGCTTGTACCCTGGATCTCACATAACTAATGATATGATGATGATAGGTCATGATTATGTAATGATCAAAGTCATGATAATTTGAACGTGTCATTGCAATAGACAGAGAACCCTCCATTTCAATAGTCATAGCTAATACAGTTGATCATGTCACAGTATGGAATTGTACAACATAAACAGCAAGAGAGTCCTCATTGGATATGGCTGTTTGTTAGCCTTCATTCACGTCGTCATACTCATATTCTAGTCAGAATGTGAGTCTGGTAATGCTCCACTGGGCTGTGATTGTGGGCGTGTTCCAATTCTTTACTAACAACAAAACACAACCAATGTGAAAGGGTCATTAATCCCTCAAGGGGATCCCTCTCTTCACCTTCTGACAATGGGGACCCTTGGTGGAGTCGGGGGTTAACTGTTTTGTCAAGGGATATTATTTTGTTTAGACCAACAGTACAGTATAGACATTCATAGCTGTTACGGGGAAGGACGGACCCAAACGCACAGCTCAAAGTAACGTTATTTATTAAGGGGAAGGAGAGGAAAA